>NC_134356.1:416895558-416963058 GCF_048569485.1 Anomaloglossus baeobatrachus | reverse complement strand
CTGAGGGAGACACAGCTTTCTCACACTGGGCCCTACATTATGCTGCAAAATTTGTTGGTAGTCTTCAGACTTCATAATGCCATGCACAGGGTCAAGCAGTCCAGTGCCAGAGGCAGCAAAGCAACCCAAAAACATCAGGGAACCTCTGCCATGTTTGACTGTAGAGACAGTCTTCTTTTCTTTGAATGCCTCTTTTTTTTTTCGTGTAAACTCTATGTTGATGGCTTTTCCCAAAAAGCTCTACCTTTGTCTCATCTGACCAGAGAACATTCTTCCAAAACGTTTTAGGCTCTCTCAGGTAAGTTTTGGCAAACTCCAGCCTAGCTTTTTTATGTCTCGGGGTCAGAAGTGGGGTCTTCCTGGGTATCCTACCATAAAGTCCCTTTTCATTCAAACGCCGACGGATAGTACGGGTTGACACTGTTGTACCCTAGGACTGCAGGGCAGCTTGTGTGGGCCAATACTTTTGGCCAGCACTATACATGGATGCTGAAAGTTTTTGTTCTTGTATGTTGAATCATAAATGATATCCCACTGCTCTGTGTCCTCTATCCCAGCATACAGGTGAGTTGTATCTTCTTGATCTACCATCAAATGGTAAACAGGTGGAACGGCACCTAAAATGTGTTTTCTAAATATAATTACATCATAACCACTAACGCTGATGGATTTATTAGTCCCCAAGTTGTCTAAGCACCCCATTAGCATCATGGCAATGAGGCCCCTTCTCACTTTCTAGCAGTTTATATCCCATCAGTTTAACCCCTTAGATGTCACAGTTACAGGCAACCACAATATAGGAGTATTTCTAGTGATGAGGGAATAGTAAGATATTCAGGTTCGGATTATTCGTACCGAATACCTAGTATGATTCCAGTATTCGTCACACACATAACGAATCTAATGCAAGTTCATGGGGAGCCCAAGCAGTTTTCTTCAAGATTTCCCAGAAAAATGCTTGGATTTCCCACTGACTTGAATTAAGTTCATTATTTGTGATGAACACTGGAATAATACTAGGTATTCGGTACAAATAATCCACACCTGAATATTTTACTATTCGCCGCTCACTAGTTATTTCTGATCCTAGCAGTTTCAGTAGGCCAGATGTCTAGTTCAGCACCCCTGATCTTGTAGATTCATTGATGGCTCCTGCAAGAACACAATGTTGAAAATGTACCATATGTAAGGGCCCAGATGTTCCCTGCTATCCACCCCCACACAGTATCCATAGCTGATGGACAGTCCACAGACACGGTCTTGGGGATAACAGTTGCTTTAATATAGCAGGAACAAAGCAAATCAATACGGAATATATGTTTCACAGTCTCTCGTGGGTAGGCCACGGCAAATACAGCTTGGAGTTGAATCCTGAAGTGCAATTAGGGTACTGGAGCTTTAAGTGCACGATTTGTTTCAGAATTAATACTGGTATGCTTTAGGTTCAGCGTCTCTTGAGGTTAGAGGGTAGATATGATAAGATTGTACAGACTTGGAGTCCTGGGGTTAATTTCACTGCTAGTTCAGACACGTGCAGTACTTGTAAGCAAATGAAGACAGTTGCCCAGCGTGCTACGGGGAGCGGACGGCTGGTGCGTGGACAATGGCATGAAAGCCACTAATATTGCAGTGGGGTGGGAGACCCTCAAACTTCCCCAATCTGCGTGCAGTAGGGTCTGGTATATAGTCAGTATGCCCTACTGTCTGAAGAGATGCACAATGTCAGGATAGGAAGCCTTCAGCATATTGGCTGTAAAAATCAGGAAATGATGAAATTCTAGGCCTCGGGCCTAGGAGGAGTCTTGTGGTGAAGAGATTCTCCACATAATGTCTTCCCTCAGAGGAGACTCAGCCAGAACCAGCTCATTCCAGTTGTTTCTAGACAGAGGCTGGAGAATAGCTCCACCTATTGAGCCATGTGACCAAGAACTAGCCAATAGGATAACACCCAATGAACACTTCAGATTCTTACAGTTTTCACCAGTAGATGGTGCTAGAACACAACAAATGAAAAATGCTTTACTTATAACATATAGCATAATATTACATATAAGTAAATGTACTTAAAGAAACAGACACAATCTGGACCGGGCCACTACATATACATCTTATTTTACATGAACTATCAGCCCACCATGACATATATTTTCATCCACGATTAATAAGCGGTTAATGTCAGAATTTCCCCTTGCCCTAGCTTCTCATAAAATAAATATTGTAATTTGAAAATATTCAACAATTATTTTTCCCTTATTATTGTCTTTAACATGAGATACAAGATTCAGCTTATCCTATTATACTCTTGATCATTCTTAGCATATTATTATCTTTTAAATGTGTTCTTTCAAGGAAAAAGTCACAGAAAAAGATTTAAGTAGGTAGCGGCAGTCCAATGTTTTCCCAGCTGCTGGTCCATGTCAGGACATAAAGCATTTGTTTACAGCTCTTGGCAGGTGTCATGAAGAGGGTAGTCATTCACCTGTTGCGGCCATCCAACCAGTAGAAAGGTTTAGTGTTGACAGACGTATATGTGTACATGATTGTGACATACATAGTTCTCCGCTTTTCCCAGGAGCCTCATGCAACATGCTGGAGAAGACATTACAGCTGCAGCTGGATCTGTTGTAGTTCACTTTCTGTTTGGAGTTCAGCTTTCTGTCATTTTGATTATCATATACTTATAATACATTCTCCTTTGTGTTGGAGTAAGGATACTGTTTTGTTCAAGTTTTTAAACCAAAGTCACAAATGGATTTAAAAGGAAATATAAAGGAAGGACGTCTACTTCTTCCCTTTGGCTATACATCTATCAAGAAAAAAAAAAACCCTCAATGTGCGTTTCTATATATTAACACAACTGGGGTGTCTGGGTCTCACCCTACAGCTACATGCAGATATCTAATAGCCACTATCCCCATTATTGTGGAGCGCTGACTGTAAAGCACAGGCGGCTCCAGGGATGCCACTAGGAATTTCAGGGCCCCATACTGGCAAAAGTTCAGGGCCCCCTTGAGGCTCTGCCCCAGCTCCACCTCCGCCATAGCTCCGCCTCCACCCCAGCTCCGCCTCCACCCTACGAATCTTCCACAGTCCCACCGCCACTCTTGGAAAACGTCACTTCTGCACTACAGCCTCACCAATCACACATTAACCCTTTACACTGAACACCGTATCACACACGCAGCCATCAGATTTTGTTTTGGCCAAAAGATTTTTGTAAGCCTGCCACCACGACAAGGTAGACTCTTTTAGCCAGGCCCTACTTTACTCTAACTTTTTTTTTTCTTTTTAAATCTAACTTCTTTGGTATATATTTATTTTAGGTATATCTATTTTATTTCTTTAAGGGAATGTGTCACATACAGTTTTTAAACTAATTGAAACCAAATTGTGATAATGCAGACTTGTGGATTTAGACCTAAATAACAACCCCTTCAAAGGGAATGTCACCAGGTTTTTAACACCTAATCTGAGCGCAGCATAACATAGGGGAAGAGATCCTGATTCCAGCAATTGTCACTTATTGGGCTGCTTAGTGTAGTTTTGATAACATCACTGGTTAATCAGCAGGAGATTATCATTACAGGGCTACTTGTCATGCTGCAGGTAGTCCAGCATATTCATGAGCTCTGTATAACTGCTAGATCTGCAGCAGAGAAAACATGGATTTTATCACAATGAAAGCAAACAGCCCAGTAAGTGACACATCGCTGGAACCAGGATATATATTTCTACTTTATGCTGCTCTCAGATGGGGATAAAAAAAGCAACAATAAGAGGATAATGTCCTCCAAAAATCAAGTATTACTCACAGCAAGTTGGGCTGCAGTGTGTACATCGCCCTGGCCAAAAACTGATGCTCTAGCAGGATACAGCTAAACCCCCACTAAGTGGAGACATCACAGGTGCAGGAGATTCACTTTAAGGCTCTTTCAGCAGATAGATAGATAGATATGTGGCACCCCTGAGGCTTCAGTCACCACAGGGTACTGCACCTCACTTAAGGTGCAGTACTCATCCTGGATCCAGAGGAGGTCAGTACCAGTTCCACAACACAAACTCATATACACATCCAGGTTGCCCTCCCCATTGGGGACCAGGCTAGGGTCGGGTCTTAAGCTAGTCACCAAACATGGGGGGCGGCCACCCACTAGTGACAGGGAACCGGGGGAGAAGCAGCCACCAGGGGGAGTTAGGAGCTTACACAACAGTTGGAGTGTTCTCCAGCAGGAGAGAACAGCAGTGGGACCGGTGCGGTTCAGGGTGCAGAGCCTTAGGGTGGAACAGACTTCACCTTGTATCACCAGAATCTGCAGGACAGGGGGATTGCAAGTCCCTCTGACCACCACGAGATCCTGGAGCACAGTGCCACATAGGGTCCGGAGTCGTGATTACAGTCAAGCCCCACAGCAGCCCCGCGTCACCTACACACGGGACAGGAGCTAACACTACACGAACCGGGATCCCCAAGCAGCATCAGGCTCGGGGATCCATCTGTAAAGGCACAAGAAGGAAGGGCCCATTGACCACCATACCGGTTCTAACCTCTAACGGATCCGGGATCAGCTGGGGCCCATCACGGCTGGAACCACAGCAGCTGATTCAGCCTTTTGATTGCCGTCGCCTCGCGCTTCGGCACCAACGGCCACTACTCTCCTCATCATCCTCCCCGGGGCCCCGCTCCACCTGTGGGGAGCAGAAACATCCTTGCTGCAACACCATCCGCCCCGGAGGACAGAGACAGCAGCGGCGGCTAATCCCTGGCCACATACCACAGGTGGCGTCACAAGACTATCATCCTCATCATTCCCCCACCATAATCCAAATCCCCTTTTATTGTACACCTCGGGGCCACGAAGCTGGGCAGGGCCACCTGTGACATCCCCCTGACCCGACATCACCGGCCCAGCGACGAGTAACATTTAACCCCTGCCCCGTGGGTGCTACAGATAGATGAGCGACGGAGGGACGGATAGACAGAGGGACGGATAGACAGAGGGACGGATAGACGGTGGGGGGGGTCTCACAGCAGGTGGGGGGGGTCTCACAGCAGGTGGGGGGTCCCACAGCAGGTGGGGGGTCCCACAGCAGGTGGGGGTCTCACAGCAGGTGGGGGGGTCTCACAGCAGGTGGGGGGGTCTCACAGCAGGTGGGGGGGTCTCACAGCAGGTGGGGGTGGGGTCACAGCAGGTGGGGAGATCACAGCAGATGGAGGAAGGTGAGAGGTGGGAGAGGGGCAGCAGATGAGGAAGGGGGGGGGCAGCGGCTGATGACGGAGGGGGGGGTGGCTGATGAGGGAGGGGGGGGGCCGGCTGATGAGGGAGGGGGGGGCAGATGGAGGGGACGCAGCAGATGGGTTCAGTGCTGCTGGATCAGGGGCAGTGACTGCTGCAGCCGGCAGCTGAAGGGTGGGGGCTGGGGCAATGGCGGCGGCTGAAAGGAGACAGTGTCTTTAAACTTACCGATCGCTCCCCTCACCTTCCACAGCACAGACGCTGGAGTGAAGCTGAGGGGAGTGGTCACCGGCCCCAGATCCACAGTGATTGGAGAGATCGGTCAAAAGGCTGATCTCTCCAATCAGAGCTGGGGGCGGGTGAAACTGAGGTCACCCAGCTCCAGCCAATGATCGGTGCTACAGCTGCACTGATCAGGGCTGGATTTTGTTTCAGCCATTTTCAATGGTTGGAACATTACAGTGGCTGTGATTGGCTGACGAACGCCGCTCAGCCAATCACAGCCTCCTTAGGTCCGGGGAGGAGACACCACCCCTCCTGACGTCAGGCAGAGGGCCCCTCCTCCCCGAATCTAAGATATTTGCAGCGATCGCAGCCACCGGGGCCACGATCACGCCATGGGTCCTTAAGTACCAGGGAGCTATGACGTACCCAGTATATTTTCAGGCTCTAGGGGCCCGCTCCCGCTTGGGGCCCCTGTGCGACTGCAGGTGCTGTCAGTGCAACGTCCCCACCCCCTGGCCATGGGGCCCGGTGAGCAGAGAAATGAAAGGGGAAGGGCCCGGGCTGTCAGCGTGTCCAGGCCCCACCTCCTGCTCACTGCACGACCAGCCCGCCCTGCGAAGTGTACTGTTAACGCCCCCTGCGCTGGGGCCCGGGGAGAAGAGGAATGAAAGGGGAGGGGCCTGTCAGCGTGTCCGGAACCCCCCCTCCTGCCTGATGCTCACCGGGCCCGCTACAGGAGTTCCACTAGTAATGCCCTGATGGCGGCCCTGGGCGGCTCCTGCACATCTCCTGTGCACCATAACTAATGTACAATTACAGTAGTTTGCAGTAAGGGGGATCTTTGGTGATAAGTTATCACCGATCCACAGGTTAGGTACGTGATAACTTATTGATCGGTGGAACCAGACCAGTGGAAACCGCATCGATCAAAGAATGAGGAACTTTTATCCCTGACAGGGCACTTATATGCCCATTATACAATGCAGCGGTGGCCGGTGGGATATGTAACCGCAGCTCCAGTCATCCTCTTTGGGGTGGCCAGATAAAAACAAGTGCAGCACTCACAGCCACTGAGGGAATGAATGGGTCAGGGGTCCAGTCAGACATGAGCTCCAGCTCCAGGCCACGTTCAGTATTTGGTCAGTATCTTACATCAGTATTTGTAGCCAAAATCAGTAGTAGGTGAAAAATGCAGAAGAGGTGCCCGTCTTTCTATTATACTTTTCCTCTCATTTTACTGATTTTACAATTCCTGGTTTTGGCTTCAAATACTGTGTGCATGTGGCCTTAGTAAAGGAGATTACTTGTTTTCACTGGAGAACCTGTAAGTGCATATTTGCTGCAGTGCAATAGTCACAGGACAGCGAGGGGTTAAACGTTCAAATATTTAAACTATTGGAAATAAAGAATTTTCCCCATATTGATAGAGAGAAAAAGTGACCTCCATACACAACACAATCTACTATACCAAGACCAATAATATCACATACAAGGGGGAAATACTGCCACACCGTGAACAGATAACATATTACCACTAGAGTTGAGCGCGGTTCGTGGTTCTCCAGTTCGCGGTTCGAGTGATTTTGGGGGGTGTTCTAGATCGAACTAGAACCCGAGCTTTTTGCTAAAAGTTCGTTAGTTCGAGTTACGTTCGAGAACGGTTCTATCAGCAAAAAGCCAAGCTAATTACTAGCTGGATTTTCACTGTTATAGTGTGAGTCACTCTCTGACTCACACTATTATCAAATTTCAGCGTATAGTGTGCGGGGGCTGCGCATTCAGATCACTGCTGCTGGGATAATGGCGATCGCCATTTTTTTTTCTTCTTCCTTCCCTGAGCGCGCGTGTAGTGGGGCGGGCCAGCATGTCAGCCAATCCCAGACACACACACGGCTAAGTGGACTTTTTGCCAGACAAGCAAGGGCATGTGTCATAGGCTGTCCATGTCACATGTCCTTCCATTATAAAAACGGACATTTTCTTCCAGCACGCCATTATCTGCCTTCTGCGTCTGGGTGTCAGTCACCTCTCACGCAGCTCCTGTCGCCGATCCTGCTGTGTACGCTATACACACAGCGTTCTACAGATTAGGGACAGAATTTTATTTCAGCCCTTTTAAGGGCTAATTACAGCTGGCTCAGAGCCATAGGTGACAGGTCCGTGGAAACGCTTTTTACAGCTACAGATAACAGCGTCTGTGTAGCTAAGGTTAGGGACTTCCTTGCTGCATTTCACCATTAGGAGGGATAGAAAGTGAGGCTTCCTTTCCTCTACACTGACCCACAACCCGGCCACTGTACCCTCCAGCCCTTTTTAGTAAAGGCATTTTAATTGCAGAGTGCTGCCAGTTAGTGCCATCCAAAGAGTGGCTGCTGTCCTCCATTATTGTGCCACTTTTGCCAAGCAAGTCCCACCACCTCTGCATTCTCCCCTCCTGACAATTTTTGCAAAGCCATTTTAATGTAAAAGAGTACTGCCAGTTAGTGGCATCCTAAAAGTGGCTGTTGGACTCCATTAGTGTCCCACTGGTGCCAAGCAATTTCCAGCACCTCTGCATTGCACCCTCAAGCTCATTTTTACTAAGCTATTATATTAGCAAACATTGAGGAAACTTAGTGGCATCCTAAAAGTGTCTGTTGGACTCCATTAGTGTCCCACTGGTGCCAAGCAATTTCCAGCACCTCTACATTGCACCCTCAAGCTCATTTTTACTAAGCTATTATATTAGCAAACACTGAGGAAACTTAGTGGCATCCTAAAAGTGGCTGTTGGACTACATTAGTGTCCCACTGGTGCCAAGCAATTTCCAGCACCTCTGCATTGCACCCTCAAGCTCATTTTTACTAAGGTATTATATTAGCAAACACTGAGGAAACTTAGTGGCATCCAAAAAGTGGCTGTTTTACTCCATTAGTGTCCCACTGGTGCCAAGCAATTTCCAGCACCTCTGCATTGCACCCTCAAGCTCATTTTTACAAAGCTATTATAATAGCAAACACTACTGAAACTTTAAGGGCCAAAGTTGCATTGTCAGGGATAGTCAGTGTTGTTTCTTCAGCTGTCAATAAAGCTAGACCACCTCTGCAATCAACACCACCTCTCAATTTTTACTACCACATTTTAAGTGGCCAATCTTGTCGCTATCAAAATAAGTGGCAAAATGACAGATGCTGGTGGAAAGGGGAACAGGCGTATTGGAAAAGGAAAAAAGTTTTTGTCCATGGGGAAGGTGGCAAAGCTACATTAACATCTGCTGAAGATAGCCCATTTTCCAGCAAAAGTAAGATGCCTACTACTTTCCGTGGACAATCCGATGTGCTCCCTTTTTTATGGACCCGAACAACTGTAACAAAGGTAGATGATGCACAAAAAAAGAACATGCTTGAATGGATCTCAAGTGCTCCAACAAGTGCCCTCTCCTCCACCTCAACTACTGCATCCAAAAAAAAACAGTCCTCTGAGTTGTCATCCCAATCACACTTGCTTTCTCCAAGCTCTCAAGTCTCCATCCGCCCTCAACAGTATGGTGGAACAGAGATGGCTGAGTCTGCAGAGCTGTTCAGTCACACTATAGCCTGGGAATCAGAGGTCTGCTCCTAAGCTACAGTGAGTACAGACCAGGAAATGGTCTGCAGTGATGCCCAGAACCTTTGTGACTCAGATTCAGGCCATGATGACCAAGTTTCTGAGCATAATGTTGACCCTTATTCACAAACTGTAACACCTGTTGTTATAGACAATGAGGAACATACTGATGACGATGAGACGCATATACCAGATTGGGATGACAACTTAAATATTCGGTCAGGGCAGGAAGAGGCTCAGTCTGAGGGTGAGGGGAGTGCAAACACAACGCTTGATGAGGAAGTTTTAGATCCCACCTACTGTCAACCCACAGTCAGGCACTCGAGGAGGTCAACAGAGGCAGTGGAGGAGGATGCAACTGACGACGAAGTTACCTTGCGCCTTCCTGGACAGAGGAGGAGTACTGGTAGCACGTCTACAACTGCATCCTCAGCCACCACTCTGCCTCTGAGCACTAGTCGGGATGGCTCAGCAGGTCGAATATCCTCTAAGCCTTGCTTAGCCTGGTCCTTTTTTGACCTTGCAAAGGATCGCCCAAATCATGTGATCTGTAAAATTTGTCGGGAATCTGTTAGTAGAGGCAAAAACCTCAGCAGTTTGACAACTTCTTCCATGAATCGTCACATGAATAAATATCATATGTCCCAGTGGGAAGCTCACCGTTCTGCAATACGGCCTAGCGGAGCGAACCATTTACCACCTGCCCCTTCCAGTGCATCCGCGCGCTCTTCATCTTCTAGGACTGTGGGGACAGCTGTCACACCTGTTTTTCCACGCACACCTTCCACCAATGTAACCGCAACAGGCAGTTTGCTTGGTAGGTCGTCAGTTGGTTTGGAAGGGGAAACAAGTGCGTGTGTACAGCTCTCTCAGACATCGATAGCACCGACGTTGGATGAAGGCAACATCATGTCTACGCCTGCACTTTCCTCACAAACCTGCATTTTTCCAGGGACATCCTACTCACCACCATCTACACACAGCAGCCAGATCTCTGTCCCTCTGATGTGGACAAATAAAAGGCCATTTCCTGCGACCCATGACAAAGCTAAGAGGTTGACTTTATCCCTCTGTAAGCTCTTGGCTACCGAAATGCTGCCTTTCCGCCTGGTGGACACACAGGATTTTCGAGACCTTATGTTCGTCGCTGTGCCCAAGTACCAGATGCCCAGTCGCCACTACTTCTCTAAGAAAGGTGTGCCTGCGCTACACCAGCATGTCGCACACAACATCACCGCTTCCTTGAGAAACTCTGTGTGTGAACGGGTGCATTTCACCACCGATACTTGGACCAGTAAGCATGGACAGGGACGTTACATGTCGCTGACTGGGCACTGGGTAACTATGGTGATAGATGGTGAAGTGTCTGCTGCACAAGTCTTGCCGTCCCCACGACTTGGGCGTCAATCCTCTGTCTGTCCAAGTTCCTCCACTGCTTCTGCCTCCTCAACCTCGTCTGGGTCCTCCACCTCCGCCCCAAGCCTGCCTGGTCAGGCCACCAGCGTTGTAACTTCGCACAAGGAATCACGCACCACTCATTACTATGCTGGCAGCAGAGCGCAACGGCATGAGGCGGTCTTTATCTTGAAATGTCTTGGAAATAAGAGTCACACAGCGGCTGAGTTGTGGGCAGCTCTGGAGAATGAGTTTGGTAAATGGTTGTCTCCACTCAACCTGCAGCCTGGTAAGGCCGTGTGCGACAATGCTGCAAACCTGGGTGCGGCCCTTCGCCTGGGCAAGGCGACACACGTGCCTTATATGGCTCACGTGTTGAACCTTGTTGTCCAGCAATTTTTAAACACACTATCCCGGCCTAGATGGCCTTCTGAACAGGGCACGAAAACTGTCTGCTCACTTCCGCCGTTCAACCGCCGCAGCTGAGCGACTTGCATCGCTCCAGAAGTCTTTCGGCCTGCCGGTTCATCGCCTGAAATGCGATGTGCCGACACGCTGGAATTCTACTCTCCACATGTTACAGCGACTGTGGCAGCACCGCCGAGCCCTGGTGCAATACGTCATGACGTATAGCCTGGGCCAACGAGATGCAGAGGTGGGGCAGATCACCCTGATGGAGTGGTCTCAGATCAAGGACCTATGCACCCTTCTGCACAGTTTCGACATGGCGACGAATATGTTTAGCGCTGACAATGCCATTATCAGCATGACAATTCCAGTCATTTACATGCTGGAGAACACGCTAAACACTATTCGGAGTCATGGGGTGGGACAACAGGAAGGGGAGGAAGTACAGGAGGATTCATATGCGCAAGGGACAACAACATCACCAAGGTCCAGACGTTCATCATCACCAAGGTGGCAGGCATGGGACCATGGGTGACAGGGATCAACAAGGGCGCATGGTAGCAGGCGAAATGTTGAGGAAGGTGCAGGAGAACATGAAGAAATTGAGGACGAACTGTGCATGGACATGGAAGACTCAGCGGATGAGGGAGACCTTGGTCAAATTTCAGTTGAAAGAGGTTGGGGGGAGATGTCAGAGGAAGAAAGAATGGTTAGCACCTCTATGCCATAAACACAGCGTGGACTTGGTCCGCATGGCTGCGCAAGACACATGAGCGCCTTCTTGCTGCACTACCTCCAACATGACCCTCGTATTGTCAAAATTAGAAGTGATGATGACTACTGGCTTGCCACACTATTAGATCCCCAAATCCAAATTTTGTGACATTCCAGCCATAGAAAGGGACGCACGTATGCAGGAGTATCAGCAGAAGCTGTTACTCGATCTTAGCCCGGCTTTTCCACCAAACAACCGTGGTGCATGGAGTGAATCTCACAGTTGTAACTTCACAAACATGGGACGGTCTCGTCATCATCAACAGTCTAACCGTACCAGCAGCACCATATCTGGTGCTGGTAACAGCAATTTTATTGAATCTTTTCATAATTTTTTTAGACCATCCTTTGCAAGGCCACCAGAGACAACAAGTCTGACACATAGTCAACGGCTGGAGAGGATGATACAGGAGTATCGCCAAATGAACATCGATGAAATGACTTTGCAAATGGAGCCTTGCTCATTTTGGACTTCAAATCTTGAAAAATCGCCAGAGCTCTCCACTTACGCCTTGGAGATCTTGTCGTGCCCAGCTGCCAGCGTTGTCTCAGAACGTGTCTTCAGTGCCGCTGGGTGTGTGCTGACAGATAAGCGCACGCGTCTGTCCATTGACAATGTGGATAGACTAACGTTCCTCAAAATGAACAAGTCATGGATCCACAAGGAATTTACTACCCCTGTGTCATCCTGGCGAGAGTAAGGCGGGCTTTGCACACTACGACATCGCAGGTGCAATGTCGGTGGGGTCAAATTGAAAGTGACGCACATCCGGCATCGCATGCGACATCACAGTGTGTAAAGCCTAGATGATACGATTAACGAGCGCAAAAGCGTCGTAATCGTATCATCGGTGCAGCGTCGGCGTAATCCATAATTACGCTGACGCGACCGTCCGATGTTGTTCCTCGCTCCTGCGGCAGCACACATCGCTGTGTGTGAAGTCGCAGGAGCGAGGAACATCTCCTACCGGCGTCACCGCAGCTTCGCTGTGACGTCGCAGTGATGCCGCACGACCCGCCCCCTTAATAAGGAGGCGGGTCGCCGGCTAGAACGACGGTCGCAGGGCAGGTGAGTGCATGTGAAGCCGCTTTAGCGATAATTTCCGCTACGCCAGCTTTCACAAGATATTGTACCTGCGACGGGGGCGGGGACTATCGCGTGTGACATCGCAGCATCGGCTTGCGATGTCGCAACGTGCAAAGCCCGCCTAAATGCTTGTGGATTTGGAATGTGCTTGATGCAAATCTACCTGTGAAGTGTACAACTGGGGCACAAGTGCTGCCATTGAAGGGGTGTCTGTGTGGCCCAATTTTTGGAAAAAAGGGAGAGTCCGCTTGGACTAACCCTTGCTTGCAGTGTTTCTAAAAATGATCCAAGATGAACAGATCTGGGATCAGCAAAGACTTTGCTACCTACCCTGGTGTCATCCTGGGGACAGTTAAGGATGGCGTATTTATGAATGTGCTTGATGCAAATCTACCTGTGAAGTTTACAATTGGGGCACAAGTGCTGCCACTGAAGGGGTGTCTGTGTGGCCCAATTTTTTGAAAAAAGGGAGACTCCGCTTGGAGTCACCTTGCGGTGTTTTACATGATTTTAGAAGGGCATGCCATGTCTATATCTGTGTCTCGTCCTCTTTTTCCTCGTAACTCTGTTTTGTTTTCGCATGAGAATTTGTTCTTGTCACTTTCCCATGTGTTTGTGTTGTGTTGTGAGTTGTTTGTCACCTTTTGGACACCTTTGAGGGTGTTTTCTAGGTGTTTTTATGGGTTTGTGATTGCCTCCCATTGTTTCCTATGGGGTTCGAGCGGTCCGCCGAACCGGTTCGCCGAACCAAATTTGAACGCGACTTCCGTTCGGCGAACCAAGCTCGAGCCGAACCGTGACCGGTTCGCTCATCTCTAATTACCACCACATACTGTAGGGACCGAATACAATCACATACAAGAGAGAAATACCGCTACACCATGACCAGATAACATATTACCAATACATAGTGATCAAACACAACCACATACAAGAGAGTAATACTGCCACACTATAAATAGATTACAAAGTAAACATATTACCACATACAAGGGAGAAATACCACGACACTATGACCAGACTACCAAATAATACTACATACATACACATCTCTGGACCTGACATCACCTCTCCACTAACCAAAATCCCACAATGTCTGTCTGCTATTTCATCCTTCTCTGCGCGATTCCTAAAACTTAACATGGACAAAACAGAGTTCATTGTCTTTCCTCCTTCTCACTCATTTCCTCCAACAAGCCTTTCCATCAAACTCGATGGTTGCTCACTCTCCCCAGTCTCACAAGCTCGTTGCCTTGGAGTAACCCTCGACTTTGCTCTATCCTTCAAGCCACACATCCAAGCCCTCTTCAACTCATGCCGATTACAACTCAAAAATATCTCCCGGATCCGTGCTTTCCTTAACCAAGAATCAGCAAAAACATTAGTGCATGCCCTCATCATCTCCCGCCTCGACTACTGCAACCTCCTGCTCTCTGGCCTCCCTTCCAACACTCTTGCACCCCTCCAATCTATCCTAAACTCTGCAGCCCGCTTAATCCACCTCTCCCCTCGCTACTCCCCAGCCTCGCCACTCTGCCAATCCCTTCACTGGCTTCCCATCGCCCAACGACTCCAGTTCAAAACATTAACCATGAGATACAAAGCCATGCACAACCTGTCTCCTCCCTACATCTGTGACCTAGTCTCCCGGTACCTACCTGCACGCAACCTCCGATCCTCACAAGATCTCCTTCTCTGCTCCTTTCTTATCTCCTCTTCCCACAATCGCGTACAAGATTTCTCCCGTGCATCCCCCACACTCTGGAACGCTCTACCTCAGCACATCAGACTCTCCCCTACCGTGGAAAGCTTCAAGAGGAACCTCAAGACCCACCTCTTCCAACAAGCCTACAACCTACAATAGCCCTCAGTCCAGTAGACCACTGCGCAACCAGCTCTGTCCTCCCCTATTGTACCATCACCCATTCCCTGTAGACTGTGAGCCCTCGCGGGCAGGGTCCTCTCTCCTCCTATACCAGTCTGTTTTGTATTGTTAATGATTGTTGTACGTATACCCTCTTTCACTTGTAAAGCGCCATGGAATAAATGGCGCTATAATAATAAATAATAATAATAATACAAGAGACAAATACCACCAAACCATGACAAGACCACATATTACTACTACACAGTGACGAATACTAAAATAAATGATCAAGAATAAAAACCACGGGGCGTGGCCTGCTTGCTAATGGCACCGGTCACCTAGCTGCTGAGCTCCAGCCACCTCGACTCCTAACCGGCTCACTGCGGCTCACCAGTGGCACCAATCTCTCTGCACACGGGGGGAAAGTGCTGTGGAGGTACCCAGGAACGTGGCATGCCAAGGGGAAAGTCCCAGAAGAAGCCGTCCCCGGCGAAAGTTACAGACTTCTTCTCCAGCACGGGACGAGGGAAAATGGCAGCAGCATCCTCCTCCACAGCTTCCTCACGCTCATCCAGGAGGGGATCCACAGCAGGCCCAGACTTGGACACAGACGCTGCAGATATACCGCTTACCAAAGGTACCATGCAGAAACTGCTCAGTGCCCTCCGCTCATCACTGCAGCAGGATTGGAAAGATATGGTGGCTGAGCTGAGGGGAGATATCACTGCCATAGGCAGTCGCACAGCACACATTGAAACTAAAATGCAGGAGCTGACAAAGTCACACAATAGCCTCATTGATGCCAATGCAGCACTGGAGGAACAAGTGCAAAAGCTCCATACCAAGGTCTTGGATTTAGAGGACAGGTCCCGCAGAAACAACATAAGAATCAGAGGAATTCCAGAGGCCATACCAGACAAGGGGCTGCAGAGCTTTCTAGGCTCCTTGCTGCAGGAGCTGCTCCCAGACCTGTCTGCAACTGATTTCCTGGTGGACAGAATACACAGAGTCCCTAAGCCTAAATCCCTCAGTGCTGATGTCCCCCGGGACACTTTGGCTCGCCTGCACTTTTACAAGACCAAAGAAGCCCTGCTGCAAGCCCTGAGAAGGAGGCCGCCTCTGTCTGAGCAATTCCAGCACCTGTCCATTTTTCCGGATCTGTCTGCAGGAACCCTGGCAAAAAGGAGGGAATTTGCCCCTTATACCAAAATTCTCAGGGATGAAGCTATATCCTATAGATGGGGTTTCCCTGTAAAGATCCTGCTTTTCCGTGCAGGAAACACCCACGTCTGCCATTCCCCACAACAGTTGGCAAAGCTCCTATCCTCATGGAACATGGCAAATCTCCCGGCCAGATCTCCAAGAGCCACAGGATCATCCCAAAGGGATAAAGTGAATGAAGATTGGTCCGTCGCGTGAGTTATGTGATATGTCTGAGTCGCGGCTGAGACTTAGTTGCTACTTTTAAGGTCCGCTGGTTCTGTTCAACCAGGACCCTGAGCCCCCATGGCGGTACATTTCCACCATACCGCAGGCCCCCTTTTTGGGCTTTTTTCTATGTGGACTGATGCTCCCTACATCAGTAATGTTAGTGATGTTAATGTTGTCAGTGTTACCTCTTTCCTGCCTAACCTTCCTTTCTCCCCCCGCAGCTCTAGGCAAGAGACTTTTTTTCATGTACAATGGTACTGAACTGTATGTCTATAAATGTTAGGGGCCTGAACTCGCCGGCCAAGAGATCCATGTTTTGGCGGGAAGTGGTTAAATCCAAATGTGACGTGATTTGTGGTCAAGAGTCTCATCTCCTCCAGGGGGACTCGCACAGGTTAAATAATGCTAAATTTCCTTTCATACTGCTGGCTTGTGGGAAAAAAAAAAAGGCTGGAGTATTCATTTGTGTAAAAAATACTGTTGCGTTCACACTACATTCCCAACATTTAGACCTTGAAGGTAGATACGCCATTATTAATTGCTCCATAAATGGATCTAAGTACACTATTGCAACCCTTTACGCCCCCAACTCTGGTCAGATCAGCTTTCTGCGGAGGTTTCTTTCCAAGCTTTCATCCGTTACAGAGGGTAAGCAAATAATCTGCGGGGATTTTAACATGTTAATGTCCAGCACTCTGGATTGCTCCAATACTGCTGTAAAGAGGAAGGAAATGAGCACAATAATTTCAGAAAGGCATCTCCATGATATATGGAGATACCAACATGCAAATGAGAGGGACTACACATTCTTCTCACCTCGGTTCACCTCATACAGCAGATTGGACTACTTTCTGGTTGAAAGCTCACTTATTTTGGATTGCTCAGATTCAAAAATTGGACTTATAGCTTGGTCGGACCATGCCCCCATATACCTGACAGTCCAGGAGCAAAGCCGCACGCCCGTTTTTACCCGGTGGCGCATGAATGACTCCCTCCTGGCCTGTAGACAAATCTCTGAGGAGTTGCAGGCCGACCTCGCAGAGTTTTTTAAATTTAATGACAACAAGGAGGTGACAGAGGAAACGCTATGGTCTGCACACAAGGCCTTTATTAGGGGGTCATTCATCAAAATTGCCACTAGGGAGAAAAGGAGGCGTCAGGCAACTTCCAAAGCTCTACTGTCCCACATAGCGCTTTTAGAAGCCCACAATAAATCTGCCCCAAACATGTCAACATCTGACGAACTCAGGAAACTAAGAACACAGCTCCGCCAATTGCTGATGGTAGACTATGAGAAAAATTTAAGATCCCTCAAACAGCGGTACTATATGATGGGTGACAGGGCGGGTGCCTTACTAGCCAGGAGGGTTAAAAAACGAGAAATGCAAAACAAAATTGAATACCTCGTGACGGGTTCTAATGCCACAATACGCAACCCAACGGAAATAGCCAATGCATTCGCTGATTTTTATCAGTCTCTCTACAACCTTAAAAATGACCCCACTGCCCCAAAGCCTACCCAATCGGCAATTAATTCCTTCTTAAACAATATTAATCTTCCTCGGTTATCTACAGTACACCTAGAGCAACTAAATTCCCCTTTCTCCCTGGAAGAGGTTCGCCAGGCGGTGATCACAGCCAAAAGAAATTCAGCTCCAGGCCCAGACGGCCTCACTAACTCATATTATAGGCAATTCACTGAAACCCTGTCTCCTTTCCTCCTGAGACTTTTCTCCTCTTGGCGAGCCACAGCAGATATTTCACCAAATAATCTAGAGGCCATTATAACTACCCTGCCAAAGCCAGGAAAACCCCCTACATCACCAGGAAACTTCAGGCCAATATCCCTCCTAAACTGCGACTTAAAATTGTACGCCAAAATAATCTCAGCTAGAATACATAAAGTCCTTCCATCACTGATTTCCCCGGATCAAGTGGGGTTTGTGGCGGGGAGGCAGGCGAAAGATGGAACGAGACGTATGCTGGACCTGATTGCGGTGGCTGAGGGGAGGAAAATCCCCAGTGTATTCCTGTCCTTGGACGCAGAGAAGGCGTTTGACAGGGTGCACTGGGGATATCTGAAATCTGTACTGGCCAAGTTTGGATTTGAAGGCCCCATACTTACCGCCATAATGGCACTATACTCTAACCCTAACGCCAAAGTTCTGGCATCCGGATTTATATCTCGGAGTTTTGAATTATCCAATGGGACACGCCAGGGGTGTCCGCTCTCCCCTATCATCTATGCCCTTGCTATAGAGCCTCTGGCGCAGACTATCCGTGAATGCCCTCGGATCTCGGGGATTCGAGTGGGGAGTACAAACCATGTGATCAGTCTATATGCGGATGATGTGATTTTATCCTGCACTAATGTAGAGGTGTCCCTAAAACACGTAATGGAGATCCTGTCCTCCTTCGCTCAAGTCTCGTATTACAAGCTTAATATTACCAAGTCCTTAATTTTTCCGCTCTTCCTGCCCGCCTCAACTAGAGCCACTCTTTCTCATCTTTACCCTTTCAAATGGGAAGACGAGGGTATCCCCTACCTGGGTATTATACTGGCCCCGCTACACTCCGTGATCCAGAAAAATCTGCTGACCCTGCACACCTCACTGGATAGAGAACTTACTCGCCTTTCTCTTCTCCCGCTCTCTTGGGTGGCGAGAATGCAGACCTTTAAAATGATCTGCCTCCCAAAAATTATCTACTTACTTCGGTGCCTGCCCCTAACAATTCCGCAACGGTATCTCACCAAAATTCATTCGCTAATGAGTAAATTTATATGGGCTGGGAAAAAACCTAGAATAGCCCTGAGATGCATGCATGCCCCGTTAAGTGGTGGAGGAATGGGTATTCCTAATATTCTAACATACCACAGAGCCGCTATCCTGGAACCGGCTCGAGATTGGTGGAGGAATGATTCAGACTTAAGATGGTTACAGATTGAGTACACCTGGGCACAGGTCCACTCCCCTAAACAATTCATAGACTCCCTGCTCCTAACCCCTTCGCCCCCCGGCGATCTTCTACCCACCACAGCAGCTCTAAAGAAAGCTTGGTCCTTGTGGAGCAAGCCAGTGTCACATGCTTTAGGTCCCAGCATTCCCCTTAGATCGCTAGAAGCCTTCATTCCGAACTTGAATCTTGCCGCCTGGACACGTGGAGGTCCAATCACCCTAGCAGATCTCTATAGAGAAGGCGTCCTACTCCCGTACTCAGAAATGTGTGATAAATTTAACCTTCCCCGACACAGTCTATTCCAGTTTTTTCAAATACGTCACTTTCTTCAGTCCGCTCCTCATCTCCCGGCTCCCACGACAGCTGACCACGCCTCAATTAAAAAATTCTTTCAAAATAGCAAAATCAAAGGCCTTTCATATATCCATAATATGCTAAACTCCCCACAACCGGACAAACAATTGCCGTATATGCTCAAATGGGAAAAAGATCTAGCTTCTCCGCTTCCGCCGCAAGAATGGTTCGCGGCCTCAAAATGGATCCACAAGTTCTCTTCTTGTCTCAATCATATAGAGCAATTAAAAAAGGTTCATCTGAGGTGGTACAACTCCCCTACTAAACTGGCTTCTTTTTCCCCACATGTGTCACCACTGTGCTGGAGGGGCTGCAACCACAGGGGCACCTTATGTCATATGTGGTGGTTTTGCCCTAAGTTATCTAACTTCTGGCAGGAGGTGTTCAATCTAATCCATGAGGTTACTAGTCTCCGCCTTTCTCCAAACCCAACCTTAGCGGTGCTACACATTGGCTTAGATGGGATCCCGGATCTTTTAAAAAACATCATTTCTCACATTCTCATAGCTGGCAGGTACTGTGTGGCATACAAGTGGAGGTCGGTGAGCCCCCCTACAAAAAGAGATCTAATTGAGAGGATCAACCTACACTGGCTATACGAAACCAACTTGGCCCCCAACCTAGAGAAGAGAACGGTGAGACTTAAACAATGGCACCCGTGGGCCACTTCCCTTTATGCAACGGCCCTCCCCCAGATACCGACACCTACACCATAAATAAATTGATTATGCCTAAGAATGTCTTGTAGAGCTGCTTCCCCCACCCCCTCTCTTTCCCCCCTCCCTCCCTGCTCCTATGTTCAGGTTGTTGTTGTAAGGGGTATTTAATGTCCCAGATTGATATTCTGATAATGGCTCGAGGCTATTCCACCTCTTGCTACTCAATGCTCCTGTTCTTGATGTTGTTGTATGAGAAGTTTGTATTTTTCTGAAAACTCAATAAAAACCTTTATGATAAAAAAAAAGAATAAAAACCACAATACTAATAACACTAATATTACCATCAGTGCCATTATACACACGAGCTCTGTATAGTGTCAGTGTGCAAGTAATACAGTGATCACCGGTGACTTTATAAACAGGAGATCTGTATATAGGTAATACAGTGATCACCAGTGACATTATACACAGGAGCTCTGTATACAGTGTATAGTGTGTGTACAGTGCTGGCCAAAAGTATTAGATATCAGATAATACTCAGTTTCTTCTTGAAAATGATTGCAATCACATTCTTTGGTATTATTATCTTCATTTAATTTGTCATCAATGAAAAAAAAAAAATTGTCATAAAGCCAAATTGGATATAATTCCACACCAAACATAAAATGGGGTGGACAAAAGTATTGGCACTGTTTGAAAAATCATGTGATGCTTCTCTAATTTGTGTAATTAACAGCACCTGTAACTCACCTGTGGCACCTAACAGGTGATGGCAATAACTAAATCACACTTGCAGCCAGTTGACATGGATAAAAGTTGACTCAACCTCTGTCCTGTGTCCTTGTGTGTACCACATTGAGCATGGAGAAAAGAAAGAAGACCAAAGAACTGTCTGAGGACTTGAGAATCCAAATTGTGAGGAAGCATGAGCAATCTCTAGGCTACAAGTTCATCTCCAAAGACCTGAAAGTTCCTGTGTCTACGGTGCGAAGTGTCATCAAGAAGTTTAAAGCCCACAGCACTGTGGCTAACCGCCCTAGATGTGGAAGGAAAAGAAAAATTGACGAGCGATTTCAATGCAAGATTGTGCAGATGGTGGATAAAGAACCTCGACTAACATCCAAACAAGTTCAAGCTGCCCTGCAGTATGAGGGTACAACAGTGTCAACCCGTACTATCCGTCGGCGTCTGAATGAAAAGGGACTGTATAGTAGCATACCCAGGAAGACCTCACTTCTTACCCCGAGACATAAAAAAGCCAGGCTGGAGTTTGCCAAAACTTACCTGAGAAAGCCTAAAACGTTTTGGAAGAATGTTCTCTGGTCAGATGAGATAAAAGTAGAGCTTTTTGGGAAAAGCCATCAACATAGAGTTTACAGAAAAAAAAAAGAGGCATTCAAAGAAAAGAACACGGTCCCTACAGTCAAACATGGCGGAAGTTCCCTGATGTTTTGGGGCATGCTTAGCTGCCTCTGGTACTGGACTGCTTGACCATGTGCATGGCATTATGAAGTCTGAAGACTACCAACAAATTTTGCAGCATAATGTAGGGCCCAGTGTGAGAAAGCTGGGTCTTCCTCAGAGGTCATGGGTCTTCCAGCAGGACAATGACCCAAAAAAACACTTTAAAAAGCCCTAGAAAATTGTTTGATAGAAAGCACTGGAGACTACTAAAGTGGTCAGCAATGAGTCCAGACCTGAATCCCATAGAACACCTGTGGAGAGATCTCAAAATGGCAGTTTGGAGAAGGCACCCTTCAAATCTCAGGGACCTGGAGCAGTTTGCCGAAGAAGAATGGTCTAAAATTCTAGCAGAGCATTGTAAAAAACTCATTGATGGTTACCGGAAGCGGTTGTTCACAGTTATTTTGGCTAAAGGTTGTGCAACCAAGTATTAGGCTAATGCGGGCATCACACGATACGATCTATCGTGTGATTGCACGAGCGATCGTACCTGCCCCCGTTGTTTGTGCGTCACGGGCAATTAGTTGCCCGTGGCGCAAAAAGTCGTTAAACCCCCGCCCCTCGCACTTACCTGCTGAGCGATGTCGCTGTGGGCGGCGAACATCCACTTCCTGAAGGGGGTGGGACTTTCGGTGTCACAGCGACGTCACACAGTGGCCGGCTAATAGAAGCGGAGGGGTGGAGATGAGCGGGACGTAAACATCCCGCCCACCTCCTTCCTTCATCATTGCCAGCGGCCGCAGGTAAGCTGCAGTTCATCGTTCCCGGAGTATCACACGGAGCGATGTGTGCTACCCCGGGAACGATGAACAACAGGATGTTCGATTTTTAGAAAATGAGCGACGTGTCAGCGATGAACAAGAAGGTGAGTATTTCTGCTCGTTCATAGCTGTCACACGCTACGATATCACTAACGATGCCGGATGTGCGTCACTTACGACGTGACCCCGCCGACATCTCGTTAGATATATCGTCTCAAGTGATGCCCACATAAGGGTGCCAATACTTTTGTCTGGCCCATTTTTGGAGTTTTGTGTGAAATTATCAATGATTTGATTTTTGTTTCATTCTCTTTTGTGTTTTTTCATTGCAAGCAAAATAAATGAAGATAATAATACCAAAGAATTTGTGATTGCAATCATTTTCAAGAAGAAACTGAGTATTATCTGACAGAATTGCAGGGGTGCCAATACTTTTGACCAGCACTGTACATGTAATACACTGACTTACCAGTGACGTCTCTAGTTGAAGTTATTCATCTCCACTTTTCCTCTTTATCCAGCACTGACCGCCATCACTTCTTCCTGCCCTGACACAACTCTGCAGAAAATAACACAGTCACCTATAGCCAATCACTCCCAGGGCACATTCCACACATTTTCCCCAATTTCAACACTACATCAGAGTTTTGATCCCCCATTGGAGACAGTATCCTCAAAATTAACCTATATTTCATCAGTAATAATGTCCCCTAATTTGCCCCTACAGTAATTATGCCCCACGTGCCAACATAAACCAATAATGTATGTCTTTCATCCTGTCCCCTTTTATTTAATAATCTCTGCAGGAACAAGTGAAATCAAAAGGAGTTGATAATTGATTCCTGCACAAAATATCCCCCTACATACTGCTCCTCTCCAAAATAGACCCCCAAAGTGCCCCTTTCCATAATGTACCCTCAAAACTTGCCCTTTCTATAATATCTCTCTGCATAAATCCCCCCGCTCCTCATTATACTATGCTGCCTTTCACAATCACCTTCCTAATTGCCTCATAATGATCCTCATTTCCCCATAAAGTCCCCCACTGCCCCATAATGTCACTTGTAAAGTAATACCGCTCCTCCCCCACCAAGGACCCCTCAACTCAAATTACTGTATATACTCGAGTATAAGCCGAGGCCCCTAATTTAACCACAAAAAAACTGAAAACTTATTGGCTCGAGTATAAGCCTAGGGAAAAGCAGCAGCTACAGGTAAATTTCAGAAATAAAAATAGACCCCAATAAAATATAATGTGCCCCCTTGTAGTAACGTGCCCATCCTTGTGCAGTGTAGCAATGGTCCCCCCGTCCTTGTGCAGTGTAGCAATGGTCCCCCCCATCCTTGTACAATGTATGAATGAGCCCCCCCATCCTTGTGCCGTGTACCAACGGGCCCCCCCATCCTTGTGCAGTGTAGCAATGGTCCCCCCATCCTTGTGCAGTGTAGTAATGGTCCCCCCATCCTTGTTCCATGTAGGAACAGGTCCCCCATCCTTGCGCAGTGTAGGAACGGGTCCCCCATCCTTGTGCTGTGTAGAAACGGGTCCCACATCCTTGTGCAGTGTAGCAATGGTCCCCCTATCCTTGTGCAGTGTATGAATGGGCCCCCCATCCTTGTGCAGTGTATGAATAGGCCCCCCAACCTTGTGCAGTGTAGAAATGGTCCCCCCATCCTTGTGCACTGTATGAATGGGCCCCCAATCCTTGTACACTGTATAAATGGGTCCCCCATACTTGTGCACTGTATGAATGGGCTCCCCATCCTTGTGTAGTGTAGCAATGCCTCCCCCCATCCTTGTGTAGTGTAGCAATGCCTCCCCCATCCTTGTGCACTGTATGAATGGCCCCCCATCCTTCTGCACTGTATGAATGGGCCCCCCCATCTTTGTTCGGTGTATGAATGGGCTCCCCTATCCTTGTGCCGTGTATGAATGGGCCCCCCCATCCCTGTGCAGTGTATGAATGGCCCCCCCATCCCTGTGCAGTGTATGAATGGGCCCCCATCCATGTGCAGTGTATGAATGGGCCCCCCATCCTTTAGGAATGTCCTCATTCCAGTCCCCTTCTTGTCCCCTATTATGCCTTTGTTTACACACACACACACACACGTTATTCTCACCTGTCCTCCGTTCCTGCAGTGTCCTTACCTTACCAGTCCGCAGGCTCATAGACCCCTCCATGATCTCGTCCGATGCATGGAACCACCACCGCAGGATGCCATGAAGGCTTTACTGTAGTTAAATGCATTGCAGCACCATAAAGCATTTAACTGCAGTAAAGCCATGAAGTCAGCCTGCAGCGGCGGCTCCGTGCAGAGGAGGGGATCACCGAGAGGTCTGTGTCCTGCGGTCTGCAAGAAGCAGCTGGAGAACGGAGGAGGATAGGTGAGAATATATTTTTTTTTTCTTTTGCTCTTCCTCTTCTCTGCAGCCCTGCGCGTCCTCTCCATAAACATCAGTATTAGTAACTATAATTCAGTAACAAACTGCTGTATAAAGATAAGCCTGTACATACGACTACCCACTTAGTTGTAACAATACCAGTAATCGAGTGACCGCTTTACCCTAAGACTTTGTGCACACGTTGCGTAAATTCATGCGTCCTGCGTCATGCGACAGCTGGGCAAAGAGACATCCGCCCAAAGAGACAGCCACCCAAAGAGACAGCCACCCAAAGAGACAGCCGGGCAAAGAGACAGTTGCCCAAAGAGACAGCCAGGCAAAGAGACAGACGGGCAAAGAGACAGACCTGGAAAGAGACAGCCCCGGAAAGAGACAGCCCTGGAAAGAGACAGCCCTAGAAAGAGACAGACCTGGAAAGAGACAGACCTGGAAAGAGACAGCCCTGGAAAGAGACAGACCGGGCAAAGAGATAGACCGGGCAAAGAGACAGACCGAGAAAGAGACAGACCGGGAAAGAGACAGACGGGCAAAGATACAGACAGGCAAAGAGACTGACCTAGAAAGAGACAGACGGGCAAAGAGACAGATGGGCAAAGACACAGCCCTGAAAAGAGGCAGCCGGGCAAAGAGACAGCTGGGCAAAGAGACCGACCTGGAAAGAGACCGACCTGGAAAGAGACCGACAGGCAAAGAGACCGACAGGCAAAGAGACAGATCTGGAAAGAGACAGAGCGGGAAAGAGACAGAGTGGGAAAGAGACAGATGGGGAAAGAGACAGCCCTGGAAAAAGACAGCCCTGCAAAGAGACAGCCCTGGAAAGGGACAGACCGGGAAAGAGACAGACCGGGAAAGAGACAGACCTAGAAACAGACAGCCGGGCAAAGAGACAGCCGGGCAAAGAGACAGCCGCGCAAAAAGACAGCCGGACAAAGAGACAGACGGGCAAAGAGACAGAGAGAGAGACAGACAGACAGACAGATACATAGATTGAGACAGATAGACTGATGCAAATACAGACAGAGAGATAGAAACAGACAGACAAGGAAAGAGACAGACAGCGAGACAGACAGACAGCGACACACAGACAGAGAGTGGGAGAGAGACAGAGAGACAGTTACTATCCCGGGCAACGCCCGGGTACTACAGCTAGTGCTCTAATAAAGATAGGACAGGCTCCTTATTGATCTCAGAAGAGACCTTTATTGGATTTTGTTACCAGTGGATTCAGAGAAAACCCTCTACTTGTGGATTCAGAGGAAACCCTCTACTTGTGGATTCAGAGAAAACCCTCTACCAGCGACTCTAGTTTCCAAGACGAAGAGGAAGAATGGCAATGAAGAAGCGGAAAAGAGAACTGATTGCCCTCTATGAAGCGGAGTGGTAAATAGATGAGATAACACCACCGCAGTCATCATACTCTATAAACTTACACCAGTAATCCATAGCGGACTTTACAATCACCACTACACATATTATATACAATGTACAGCAGAGAACTAATATCAGATCCCCATGAAGATGACCCCCATCAGGAGGAGAGTACGGCCGCGTGTAGAGCCCTAATACTAATATATCAATCTCTTCTATCATAGCTTACAGTCTACCACCCAGGAAGATCCCAAGAGGAAGAAGAAGACGGATGATGACATCCCGCAGCCTGAAGAGCGGGCAGCTTTCTTCACACTCCTTGGTAAGACTCATTGCACCTTCCAAGGATTCCAGAGGGGAGGACTCACATCTAGCTGCTCCATACCACCGCTCCCGGGATCCCCATACAGAGCAGCGGTGGTGTCAACAAATCACCACAACCGTGGGTGGCGTCACGGACAATAAACAATCCCAAATCCCAATCCCCTTTCACTCACGGGCGAGGAACGCCGCTCGAGTCCCTGGGATCCGGCCCATTGCTCGAGCCACCGAGCAGCGGCAGCAGCAGGCCGCAGCAGCTGGACCTGAGCAGTGGGAGAGCGCGGCGTCCCCTCCTCCGCCCGCGACACTTGTAGTGCCCTCACCGGCAGGTTTAGTAGGTAGTTAAACTTGAGCCTACTTTGGGAACCTGTTTCCCCTGCGTGCCTGGTCTACCAGAAAATCCCCATACTCAATGACCCCGCTTCTTCCTAAGGTGTCTTTCAGGCTGACTGTGTATCAACCGAACTCCCCCGCAAGCAGCCACTACACTTGCAGGGTCTGACTAGCGTGTCTGTGCGCCCGCTCTCCGCTTCAGACTCGGCTTGTGTATCCTCCTCCACTGCTTCTCTCCGACTCACTACCACTGCTCAACTCTCTCCAGCTTCTCCCACCGCACCACTAGCTGAGATGTGGAGGCCACGCCCCCTCCTGGGTCTGCCCAGGAGTCCCCTCTAAGATGTGTGTGAGACCTGGTTAAAGTGTGTCTGTGTGTCCACACCCTATTCAGCCTTTGGGATTACCTGTTTGTACTCACCCAGCATGGGTGCAGTACTCAGTGGTGCCTGACCAGGTCAGGGGCGCCACAAAAGCATCCAGAACGCATGAATTCAGCAGGAATTCTGCAGTAACAATGTATCTCACAACGCAGGTTTACGGCTGCGTTCTGAGACGCACATGCAGTGACTTACACGCTGCGGAATAGAACGCAACGTGCGCACATAGACTAAAACAGGAAAGGTTTATTCTGATTTCATGTGAGATAGTGAGAAAACATGCAGATGTGTCTTTATAGATAGTGTATGGGAACTTCTGGTTTCAACTGTGGCTGATTCTACCTTTTGGCAGCCCTTGCATATGTCGCGGGCGGAGGAGGGGACGCCGCGCTCTCCCACTGCTGCTCGGGTCCGGCTGCCGCGGCTGCTGCGGCCTGCTGCTGCTCGGTGGCTCGAGCGGTGGGCCGGATCCCGGGGACTCTAGCGGCGCTCCTCGCCCGTGAGTGAAAGGGGGTTGTTGGGTGTGGGGATGATTTATTGTCCGTGACGCCACCCACGGTCGTGGTGATTTGTAGCACCACCGCTGCTCAATATGGGGATCCCGGGAGTGGTGATGCGGAGCAGCCAGGTGTTGTGTTGCCCCTCCGTGGGTAGGGGTTGGTGATCCCGGGGCCCAGTGATGGAGTGGAAGGTGCAGGGCCTGGTGGGCGCAGGGACGCAGGGGCAGCGCTGTGCCTTGCGGCACTGTGGTACTCACTCAGCCTGAGACGTTGACACAGTTTTACGGTAAACCACACGGCTGGAAAGACGGTTCCCACGGACGGCTGCACTTGCTCTCCCAGTAGGTAACGGTGATGTCCCTTTGACCTGCACCTAGTGTTTCTGTGTTGGTAGCGATGGGTTCCCACCGGTAACCCGCTCCCCGGCTTGGATATGGGCCGGAGGAGCCCTACTTTGCCCGCAGACGCTGGCCCTGAGGAACTGGTGACCTGGCGGTGGCGGTGTTCCTCCTTAATGGTTGGACTTTTGCCTTCAGTCGGGACTTGGTTGTTGGGGGATCGACGTCCCCTTCACTGACGGATTCGGCAAATTATGGCGACTCCTAGCCTTGCCGGGGTCCGAGAGGCCCCTGCCCTGGTGCTGACTGTCCTTCGTATACTGCTCCAGACCGCCGGGCCACTACCCGTCCGCGGTCCTTCCAGCAACCTCCGAGCAGTCCCCCTCCAGACGATCACCGCTGTTGCTGACCTTGCTGACACTGTCCTGCACTTAGCTGGACTAACTTCAGGTCTTTCTACGTGCACTTTTGTTCCTTTTCTTCTTTGCTCCACTACCACTTCACTTTCACTTAGCTCCTCTACCACTTCCTTCTACTTTCACTTCCCTCACTAAACTAACTGGTTCTTCCCGCCTCCAGGGCTGTGAACTCCTCGGTGGGCGGAGCCAACCGCCTGGCCCACCCCCTGGTGTGAACATCAGCCCCTGGAGGAAGGCAACAAGGATTTTAGTAGCTTTGGTGTTCCTAACTGGGATGTAGGGTGTGGTGGTGTGATGACCTGTGACCCCTGGCTTGCCCAGGGCGTCACATTCCCCCTTAGCAAAATGCAGACCGTCCGCGGGCTGCCCGTCCAACACCGGTTTTATTTTCTGTAAAATGTAAAAAGTAAACATATGAATCATAACATCATCCCACAACGGGAGGCACATTGCTTAAACGTTACTAAACGGTTTTACGGGTACAGTTTCCGCTCTCTCCCACCCAAGCAACCTGGCCCTGATGCTGCCCCTAAAGCCCAGGCAGCACCCCTTGACCCACAGTCCAGCACAAGTTACCCGAGCGGGATCTGTCCTTCCCCTCCAGAGGGTAGCCACCGGTTCCTTTGGTGGCTGGGCCCCAGCCTGCTCTGCTGAGGGCCCTCCCTCCAACCTGCCTCTCCGGAGGCGGCAACTGCGGAAAACGGTACGGTAAAACAACATATTTACAAGCCACTTAACGTTTGTGGTTGCCCTGCAAGTTCACGGGCTTGTCCATGGATAGTTCCCATGCTAACTTTTTAAACGGTCCCCACGGGGACAACGGTGCCGGCTCCGGCCGGTTAAATCACTGTCAATCAGGTTATTTTTCAGTCTCATTTCACTTATTATTTTCAACAAACTTTTCAAACTTTTTCAACAAACACAAAGGTGGTCCCAATGGGGACTGCTGCAACGGGCATCCGCTGCCCTACTCCGGTTCTTCGGCTTCATCTAAGGGAGGGGGTGCAGGACTCACTCTGCTCTCCTGGCTGCCCCGCAGTTTGGCATCTAGGGCAAACCACCCCCTCTCTCCGCAGTGCCGGGTATACTGGACAATGTCTCCCGGCATTAGGTTGCGGTCGGGATGCTCTTCAGGCAGGTGGGCATTCACATCCCGCCGGGCTACAAACACCTCGGCCTCCAGGCCCGGTTCATAGATAAACCCGTAGCCCCGGCGGACATCAAACCGCCTCACCTGCCCCTCGTACAGCGGGCCCCGGACACGGAACGTGGCCTGGCGGAGATTCTCCTTTTCCCGGATAGCTCGGGCCACCAGCTCGGCCTTCTTCCTCTCCCTCTCTCCGATCTCCAGGCCCAGCGGTACCAGCTCCCTGTCCCAATACGGCGCTGCTGCGAGCTCCGGCGCACGGGTCGGGCCCCGCGGGACATCCTGGACGTTGCCCACTGTCAGGAATCTGGGCGGCATGTCCCGCGGTGTCTTGGCCTTGGGCGCTGCCTTACAGCAACAACCCGGCGCTACCTCAGCCGAGGTGTGGGGGATGGGCACAGGGGCTTTCCGCGGCTTGGCCTTCGACTCGGAACGGGTCATCGGCTCCGGCTCGGGGAACTTTTCAGGGGCTGCCTCCGGTGCAGACTTCGGGGTCTTCCACGGCAACACCTCCGGCTTGCTACGGGCTCCGGCTACAGGTCGGCCCGCCGGGGCGGGCATGCTGGGTATCGCTACCGGTTGCGGTGGCAGCGGGCCTAGTGGCGGGGTCACGACCTCTGAGACGGGTGGCGAAGGAGGCAGCGGAGGGAGAGGGCTTGGACCGGGTCCCTCAGCCGCAGCGACCGGTCCCTCGGGGACATAGGGGCGTGGGTCACTCACCCTCCCTTCCTCCGCTTCCTCCTCGCGTCTCCGCACGGTGGCTATAACGTCCGCCATGTCGGTCTCCCACTCCTCCAAGAGGAGCTGCATCTTGACCTGCAGCCTTAGGTGGAGCTGTGCGGTCCGGATTTCCACCCACGCTGCGGTTCCCGGCGCGGGGGCCACGGTGTTTCGGGATGGCATCCACATAGCGACTTCTTCCAGGAACGGGGTGACTGCAGAGTCCTGGCGTCCCTGCTTTTATAGCTGCGGTTACATGCCGCCAGCCGCCATCGCGTCCCCCTTAGCTTCTTTCCGGCCACTCCCATATTGGGGCGGAGTTTTGGCCTTCGCGCCTCTGCTACTCGAGAAGACGCTCAAGCGGGAGATGGCGACTTCTGGAAATTTTCAGCCGGATACCTCCGGCGATTACAAGGCGCACCTCTACCCAACGGCAGAGCGGTAAGATCCTGTTCGTGGCGCCAAGTTGTCGCGGGCGGAGGAGGGGACGCCGCGCTCTCCCACTGCTGCTCGGGTCCGGCTGCCGCGGCTGCTGCGGCCTGCTGCTGCTCGGTGGCTCGAGCGGTGGGCCGGATCCCGGGGACTCTAGCGGCGCTCCTCGCCCCTGAGAGTGAAAGGGGGTTGTTGGGTGTGGGGATGATTTATTGTCCGTGACGCCACCCACGGTTGTGGTGATTTGTAGCACCACCGCTGCTCAATATGGGGATCCCGGGAGTGGTGATGCGGAGCAGCCAGGTGTTGTGTTGCCCCTCCATGGGTAGGGGTTGGTGATCCCGGGGCCCAGTGATGGAGTGGAAGGTGCAGGGCCTGGTGGGCGCAGGGACGCGGGCGCAGCGCTGTGCCTTGCGGCACTGTGGTACTCACTCAGCCTGAGACGTTGACACAGTTTTACGGTAAACCACACGGCTGGAAAGACGGTTCCCACGGACGGCTGCACTTGCTCTCCCAGTAGGTAACGGTGATGTCCCTTTGACCTGCACCTAGTGTTTCTGTGTTGGTAGCGATGGGTTCCCACCGGTAACCCGCTCCCCGGCATGGATATGGGCCGGAGGAGCCCTACTTTGCCCGCAGACGCTGGCCCTGAGGAACTGGTGCCCTGGCGGTGGCGGTGTTCCTCCTTAATGGTTGGACTTTTGCCTTCAGTCGGGACTTGGTTGTTGGGGGATCGACGTCCCCTTCACTGAAGGATTCGGTAAATTATGGCGACTCCTAGCCTTGCCGGGGTCCGAGAGGCCCCTGCCCTGGTGCTGACTGTCCTTCGTATACTGCTCCAGACCGCCGGGCCACTACCCGTCCGCGGTCCTTCCAGCAACCTCCGAGCAGTCCCCCTCCAGACGATCACCGCTGTTGCTGACCTTGCTGACACTGTCCTGCACTTAGCTGGACTAACTTCAGGTCTTTCTACGTGCACTTTTGTTCCTTTTCTTCTTTGCTCCACTACCACTTCACTTTCACTTAGCTCCTCTACCACTTCCTTCTACTTTCACTTCCTTCACTAAACTAACTGGTTCTTCCCGCCTCCAGGGCTGTGAACTCCTCGGTGGGTGGAGCCAACCGCCTGGCCCACCCCCTGGTGTGAACATCAGCCCCTGGAGGAAGGCAACAAGGATTTTAGTAGCTTTGGTGTTCCTAACTGGGATGTAGGGTGTGATGACCTGTGACCCCTGGCTTGCCCAGGGCGTCACACATATAGTGCATAGACTTTATTAATTCAGGAATCTCACTTCTTAATAATGGGAAAAATTGGTTTTGTGAGCCCTCCTCTATGTGCTATTACTGGGACTTTTGGTTTTAGTGCTAGAGCTCCCCCAATACTTGATCGACTACCGAGCAAGCCCTAACACTATTGAGTATCAAGCACTGTCGAGAATACTCACCGATCACTAGTACTTATGCCTTTTTCACAGTTACCTGTTTGATCAGTAGTTTTCATCCTTCTTATTTATTCCTATACTTGGAGTGCATATTTAGGAAAAACACTATTAATATACAAAAAAAAAATAGCTTTAGATAGATGGAAAAGTGTCACATTAAAAATGCAGTCTAACCTGCAGGCACGATGTTATCAACCAAGAAAAGACTGAGATATAGTTTTGTTTGCACAGATTTAGTATAGCCTGTGATTTATTCAGTTACATCTCTGACCATTTTGGGGCAGTCAGTTTCAGTTAAGATCTCTAGTTGTCTTCTGCATCTTCACATTTTTAGCACACCACTAGCCACACTCTTAAGCCACAGCCATTTAACATTTCTTTCTACTTTGGCAGGAAGGGATTTCAGAGGCGGTATGGTAATAGTGACGGACTCTAGCACTAGAATGGCATAGACCACAATTTGGGACTGTTCCGCTGTATCCAAGATGGTTGGAACCTATGGATTTATTTTTTTGTTCATTCATTCATACTTAAGGCTGCTTTACATGTTACGATTTCGCATACGATATTGTATTCGATCGTAACCGCCCCCATCGTATGTGCGGCACGTTCAATTTGTTGAATGTGCCGCACAAACGATTAAAAGCTGCCACACGTACTTACCCGTCCATACGACCTCGCTGTGGGCGGCGAATATCCACTTCCTGGAGTGGGAGGGACGTTCGGCGTCACAGCGACGTCATGTGGCAGCCGGCCAATAGAAGCAGAGGGGCGGAGATGAGCGGGACGTAAACAGCCCGCCCACCTCCTTCCTTCCGCATTGTCGGCGGGAGCCGCGGACGGAGGTAAGCTGTCATTCAATGTTCCCGGGGTGTCACGTACTGCGATGTGTGCTGCCTCGGTAACATTGCACAACCGCACGTTCAATTTTTGAGAAATGAACGACATGCATGCGATGAACGGATTTTCGTTCAATCGCAATTGCACGGAGGTTTTACACGCTACAATCATACTTACGATGCCGTATGTGCGTCACTTACGACGTGACCCCGTCGACACATCGTAAGATTTATTGTAGCGTGTAAAGCGCCCTTTAGTTGTAGAAGCCAGAATGTTTTGTTTTTTAACTTAAGTTTTGTTGCTTTTATGTGTCTGTAAGTCTGTGTTTTTTATAGTACAGAAAAGCTTTGATTCTTCACTTAAAAAGTGAGTTTGTTTTTTTACGTGTTTTTTTATTTCCGTTTTTCAGGCTCACAATAAAAGCCTATAGAGAAAAACCCGTACACTTCAACAACATCTTTAGACCTACAGTGGGAGGAATTTCCATCAAATCACATCCAATTTGCTTGGACAGTTAAACGCAGCAGAATTACTGCACAAAACACAAAGAAAAAAATGCAGCATTTATTCTTTGTGTGAACACAGCCTGTCTATGCAAAATAGATGTGATTTTATGACATTTCAGTGCTACATTTTTATTAGATTTTTCATGGGTTTAATAAAAAAAAAAAAAACAGCCATGCCTTTATTACCACTTACTGATAATCGTATATAACCTTTTCACTATATATTACCAAATATGTCTATTTTCTGATTTGTGATGTTTACTTTATTTTGTTGTAGCATATAAAAAATTGTATTATTGCAAATGTTTTTCATCATTTTATAGAAATAAGAAAATCTGACTTTTGTTACCTCCATTGTGCAGATACCTAGAAATGCATTGGTATAACAGCCATATTTCTATATACTAATATAATTTGTCTGTAATTCTGAAGAATATACTGCACATTCAAGTACAGTGGAACCTCGCTTAACGAGTAACCCAGTTAACGAGAATTTCGCTTAACAAGCAAAGCTTTCTGTAAATTTGTAACTCGGTTTACGAGAAAGCTTTGCTGTACGAGCAAAATACTCACCGCACAAACTTCCGGTTCCGTACATCCACCGCGCTCTAACCCACTCTTGCAGTCCGCACTGTCGCGGGCGGTGGGGCGCTGCGCTCACCAACGCTCGGGTCCGGCGCCGCTGCTGTTGCTGCTCGGTGGCTCGAGCGGTGGGCCGGATCCGGGAACTCGAGCGTCGCTCCTCGCCTGTGAGTGAAAGGGGGTAGTTTGGTTTGGGGATTTAGTCCATGACGCCACCCACGGGTTGTGGTGAGGTTGGGCACCACCGCTGCTGGTTACGGGGATCCCGGGAGCGATGGTAGGGAGCAGCTGGGATGTTGTTTTCCCCCTCCGTGGGTAGGGGTTGGTGGTCCCGGGGCCCGGTGAGGTGACGGAGAGGCAGGGTTGGTGAAGTGCAGGGTCGCGCAGCGCGGTGCCGGATGGCACGGTTGTACTCACTCAGCCACAAATATACGCAAGTCTCTGGTAAACCAAACACCTGGATGGACGGGTCCCGCTGCCAGCTGCTGTGGCTCCTCCCGGACGGTTGGTGGTGGCTGCCTTTCCCTGCACCTGTGTGTATGTTCGGCTCCGATGGCTTCCCACCGGTAACCCGCTCCCCAGCGTATATGTGCCGGAGGAGCCCTTTTGCCCGCAGGCTCTGGCCCTCGGAATTCTAGCTGTGGCGGGAGCTGTATTTCCTTCTGCTGGTCGGATGGTTGCCTTCTATCGGGACTTGGCTGCTAGGAAACCCCTGGGGTTCCGGTCACTGACGGATTTGACCTTTGACGGCGACTCCAAGCCTGGTTGGGGTCCGCAGGCCCTGCCTGTGTGTGCTGGCTTCTCTTCGCTCCCCGGTTCGGTACCGGCGGGCCACTGCCCGACCCCGGTCCTACGGTTCCGTGTTGATTCGCCTCTCCTGCAGACGGCCACCACCGTCTGCCAACCTTGCTCTTGGTGCCCGGGCCACACACCCGGACACGGTCAGTTTTACTCCTCCACTCCTACTTCACTCCTCACACTTGCACTTCCCTAACTGATCTGCTCTGACTTTCTTTTCCCGCCTCCAGGACTGTGAACTCCTCAGTGGGTGGGGCCAACCACCTGGCTCCACCCCACCTGGTGTGGACATCAGCCCCTGGAGGGAGGCAACAAGGATTTTCTGTCTGGCTGATGTGCCTGTCTCGGGGTGGGGGTGTGTGTTGCAGTATCTGTGACGACCTGGCTAGTCCAGGGCGCCACAGCACAAACACACACAAGCATGCACAAACACACAGAGACACACACACACGCACACACATACAGTATTATGCTCGCCTTACCTTCCGTTCCATCGCCGGTCTCATGGTTCTTGAAGTTCGCCGGTACATCGCGACGAGGGAGGAATCCTCGCGGCGAACTACAAGATCCAGGAGGCCGGCGATGGAACGGAAGGTAAGGTGAGTGGAATATGTGTACCTTCCGTTCCATCGCCAACATCCTGGGTCCTGTAGTTCGCCGGTATAGGCTGTGCATCGACAACCATAGCGACGAAGCAGGAACTTCCGCTGTCAGCCACTACTCAAAGGCAGCTGGCTGACCTATCAGAGGTAAGCGGCTCCTGCCTTTGACGTCAGCGCTCTGGCAGCGGAAGTTCCTCCCTCGTCGTGATGGTAACCCGATACACAGCCCGTACTAGCGAACAGCAAGTCCCAGGAGGCCAGCAATGGAACGGAAGGTAAGGTGAGCATAATATGTGCGTGCGTGTGCATGTGTTTGTGTATGTTTGTGTGAGTTTGTGTGAGTTTGTACGTGTTTGTGTGTGTTTGTGCATGTGTGGAATGACACAATAGGGCACCAGGATGGGACATTTAACAAGTTGTGGAACGAATTGTCTGCATTGCAATGATTTCCTATGAGAAATCTTGCTTTGCTGAACGAGTAACTTGGTTAACAAGCACAGTCCCAGAACGGATTGTTCTCATTAACCAAGGTTCCACTGTATATAAAATTCGCCCTTATGTGTTAGTGCAGTCTGTGGCTCATAGAGACCAGATCTCAAGGAAAGAAAAGAATTAGTTGTTTAATTGAATGTAGGTGTCTGGAGAGCAAAAATACCAACCCGTGTCGCGAGAGTCAGGGGGTGTAGGGGAACTACTAAGCCATGAAGACAGCTGAACAACATGTGGCCAAAACAAACAGATAAAATAACCCAGAAATTAATTAAAAAATGTTAAATTTTATCGCGACGTATTTAAAATTACATATAACAAACAGATAAATAGAGGTCACAAGGAGTTAATACATAGAAATACCCCAGATGGAGAAACAACCAAAGGGATGGGTTAAACATACAGTGCAGGTCAGGAGAGTTTACAAGTGACAAGACAGATATTACAATCATAATGATCAACCAGTTTATTTTCTTAGGCACAAGAAATTGTAAATATGTCGCCTAATATGACCATATAGTGTACAACTCACCCATAAGGAAGTCTCGCTCTCTCGACTCAACGCACGTTTCACTAAATGCTTTATCAAGGGGGGAGTGATCTTGTGGCAAGACTTGCCAGACATATATACACCATTCAATAATTACCTAATGCCAAACAGATGATGCACGATCGTGAGATTCTAATGCCGCTGCGTACAGCCGTCCGTTGCCATCATTGCTTGCCAGTATGCTGGGTAACATGTAAGCAGGTGACGTCATATGCATGCGAGCGGCGCACTCATTGTTGGCCGACGTGGCATGAATACAAGCAGCAGGCTCCTCCATATTGTGATGATCCCCCTGGATCCAAGACAGTTGGGAGCTATGTTATACTCAAAACCTCGAGACAGTCTTCCAGCGCTGAGGTTCTGGGTTCAAATCCCACTAAGGACAACATCTGCAAGGAGGTTGTATGCAGGAGTAGGATTCAAATTTTTAACAACAGGTTCTCTGTAAACCCCGCCCATTTGAAAACCACACTCATTCTGTAACTACACCAATTTTGTTAGCCACACCCATTTTCACGCACTTTCCTCAACCAAAAAATACAAGTAATTTAAAGTAAAATCTCTTTCCCTTCTTCCCCTCCTATACCATCACTCTCCTGTAAAGTACCAGTTGTTCCAGTCACTGTCAGTTATATTGTAGTAAACGGTTTTTCTACAATTTTTAAAAATTATTACTAAAGGAGCCCTGCTAAAATTGGAACGGACGACCTTCCCCATACAGATCCCATCCCATGTGGCTGCTTTCCCCCTACAGATCCCATCCAATGTGACTCCTTTCCCCCTACAGATCCCATCCCATGTGGTCTCTCCCCCCCTGCAGATCCCATGGCATTATGGCCTCTTTCCCCTGCAGATCCCATCCCATTATGGCCTCTTTCACCTACAGATCCCATCCCATTATGGCCTCTTTCCCCTACAGATCCCATCCCATTATGGCCTCTTTCCCCCTGCAGATCCCATCCCATCATGGCCTCTTTCCCCCTGCAGATCCCATCCCATCATGGCCTCTTTCCCCCTGCAGATCCCATCCCATCATGGCCTCTTTCCCCCTGCAGATCCCATCCCATCATGGCCTCTTTCCCCCTGCAGATCCCATCCCGTCATGGCCTCTTTCCCCCTGCAGATCCCATCCCGTCATGGCCTCTTTCCCCCTGCAGATCCCATCCCATCATGGCCTCTTTCCCCCTGCAGATCTAATCCCATGTGTTCCTTTTCTCCTGCAGATCCTGTCCCATATGGCTCCTTTTCCCATATAGCTCCCATCTTATGTGGCCTCCTCTCCCCACATAGCTCCCATCTTAATGTGGCCTCCTCTCCCCATATAGCTCCCATCTATGTGGCCTCCTCTCCCCATATAGCTCCCATCTATGTGGCCTCCTCTCCCCATATAGCTCCCATCTTAATGTGGCCTCTCTCCCCATATAGCTCCCATCTTATGCGGCCCCTCTCCCCATATAGCTCCCATCTTATGCGGCCCCTCTCCCCACATAGCTGCCATCTTATGCTTCCCCTCTCCCTGCATCTTCAGCTCACTGAGCGCTTACCTGCTCCAAGCACCGGCGGCCTCTCCTCTGTCTTCCGTCCTCCGCGGCTCTGTGTACACTGACGCTGACAGGCAGCAGGAGGAGGAGCTACCTCCTCATATTGCCGGGACCTCTCTGCAGCATCAGCACGTTGCTGCACGTCAGGTCAGGGAGCCGACAGGCTCCACTAAATCCAGAAGTGCGGCGCGAAGGTACGGGGATTCATTTGTGTTAGAGTCTTAAAGACACTAACACAAATGAATACAAGGAACCGGATCGTCTGAGCTGTTTCTTGCCAGTTTGGGGGACCGGCTGCTATTTAACAACCGGTTCTCCAGAACCAGACAGAACTGGCTGAATCCCACCCTTGGTTGTATGTTCTCCCCGTGTTTGTGTGACGCCCTGGACTAGCCAGGTAGTCACAGGTAGACCCCCGCATTACACCTGTCCCCCAAAAAGGAGTCATTAGCCAACCACAAAAACCCTAGTCACCTCCCTCAGTGCTTGATGGACACACCAGGGGGGCGGAGCCAGGCGGTTGGCATGCCCACCGAGGAGTTCTGAGGGCCTGAGGCAGGAAAAACACAGTTCAGTTTTCAGTGGAGTGGAGTAGAGTCAGATCAGTTTTAGAGTTCAGTGGAGGAGGACAGGTCTGTGTGACGGACCTGTGACGGACTGACAGGTGTGAGAGCCGTAGCCCAAACACCTTGGCTAGGAGGAAAGCGGTGGCCTCAGCCTGCAGGAGCTGGGAAGATGGCTCGGTGGAACCATGGTGGACCGGGACAGGGTAGTAGCCTGCCGGTACTGACCCGGGGAACCGACTCAGAAACCAGAGCACACAGGGGGGTACTCAGACCCTGAAACGAGGTCCAGAATCCACTGGACTGAGTTACTTCACTGATTGCGGTCTGGACTATAGGTCCTTTCCCACCCAAGTCCCGACTGAAGACAACAGCCCACCAAGGGGGATAAAAAGCCACCGCACAGGCAGAGAGATCCCACGGGCCAGCGTGTGCGGACAAACGGGCTCTCCCGACATATACACAGCCGGGGAGCGGACTCCCGTCGCTGAAGCGCAGGCAGTCTACATCTACACAACACGGTGCAGGAGAAAGGCAGAGACCACCATCTGGGAGGGGGACCCGACCGCTGCCGGCTGCGGGCACCGACCACCATCAACTTGGTTTACCAGTGACTTGTGTGTGTCAATGAGTTACAACAGTGCCCTCCGGCCGCGCACATCGCCCTGCACCGCCCAGCTCTCCCCAATGGGTCCCGGGGGCCATCATCCCTGCCCACGGAGGGGTTAACATCTTGCTGCATTACCATCTCCCCCCGGGTGCCCCGCAACTGCAGCGGTGGTGTCTACACCTTCTCCACATCCCGTGGGTGGCCTCACGAACTCAAGCGCGGCTCCGGCCGTGCACCTACCTAACCCCCCACCGAAAGCGCCAGCATCCTCCTTCCAGAGCGACGTGACCCCGGGTCCGGAGGCGCTCGAGCCACCCACCAAAGAGCCCAGATCCGAGCAGCTCGGCTGCGGCCGAGCGCGGGGCGGTACACTTGCGTAGGTTTACTTCGGGTCCTCCGGTTTCCTCCCACACTCCAAAGATGTATAGTTAGGCACTCTAGATTGTGAACCCAAATGGGGACAGTATTGCCAATATATGTAAAGCGCTGTGGAATTTATAGCGCTACACAAATTAATAAACATTATTATTATTATTATTATTATTCCCTCAAAGACATGAAACTTTCCATGATCAGCTCATGCCCATATTCTTTGTTCTTTAGAATTATAAACTGGAAATAGTGGTTTTGTATTTGGTTTTCCTTGCTCCTTGCGTACTTTTATTCTTTTGGGTGAACTTTAGACCTATTATCTTTTTGTAGTATGGATTTTCTATGCTTTTATAGACTTTTTTTGCTAGATTTCACTTACTTTGCTGATATGTATTTAGAATGATCTCCCCACTTTGCATGGTATTTTGCATTGCTTATATGGGTTTATGCATGTAAAGCATTTTATTTTTTATGTTCAAGCTATTGTTGCACCTCCATAGATGTTATTATAAAATATGTGCTTCAACATGTTAGTTTGAGGCAGAGGAAGGGGGTGGGGAGTCCTCTTGTCAACAGATGAATGGTGACTTTAATCTTCACTAATCGCTATTAAATGAGAGGGTCAGGCCCACCTGCTGGCTTCCACCTTCTGCTCATTGTAGAACTCTGTTTAATCCAGAGTCAGGTTTAAATAGCCGAGGAACAAAGCTCAGTAATGTGCACCACAAGCGTGGCGGGGAGGGAGCGTGATCTGAGAGCGACACCCTGATACCAATGAATCTTTAATGGGTTCAACACAAGAACTTCCAAAATAGGCATGAAAATGATTATGTACCCACAGGAATGATATCATCTGCATATGACTAGACGTAATCTTATGTCTCTGCTACCAGTTTACCAAAGCAAGAAATAAACACTTGGAATGATAAGACTTTACTTCAGTGGCATATGAGTTAAATTACGTTTTTTTGTTTTTTTCATTTAAGCATTTTTATCAATGCTTAATTTTATAAATTAAAAGGAACCCTATAGAATGTAAGCCCACAAGGGTAGGGCCCTCTTCCCTCTGTACTAGTCTGTCAACTGTAAGTTGTATATGTATTCTGTATGTAACCCCCTCATGTACAGCACCATGGAATCAATGGTGCTCTATAAATAAATAATAATAATGTTAAATTTTATGATAAATATCAAGATATTGTGAAAGAAGACAGGGGGCATACCTGGACTAACACGGTATAAATGCTTGCCTAATAGAAATTCATCAGTTGTTAACAGGTGTTAACTTTCTCCTATTTTGCTACGTACAAAAGAAAATGCCTTTTAGCCCACGTACCCATATTGAGTATTTGGTGAGTTTTTTACCTCAGTATTTATAGCCAAAACCAGGAGAGGACCGATCAGAGGAATTTTGGCTACAATACTGAGGTAAAAAACTAACCAAATACTCAACATGTACACGTGGCCTTACCTGTTTTTTTAGAGGCCTGTTCATTTAGGCCACATGACACTTTCAGTATTTGGTGATTTTTTTACCTCAGTATTTGTAAGCCAAAATCAGGAGAGGAACAATCAGTTTTTTACCTCAGTATTTATAGCCAAAACCAGGAGAGGAACAATCAGAGGAAAAGTATAATAGAGACACGGGCACCACTTCTGCATTATTTACCCTCTCCTGGTTTTGGCTACAATACTGAGGTAAAAAACTAACCAAATACTCAACATGTACACGTGGCCTTACCTGTTTTTTTAGAGGCCTGTTCATTTAGGCCACATAACACTTTCAGTATTTGGTGATTTTTTTACCTCAGTATTTGTAAGCCAAAATCAGGAGAGGAACAATCAGAGGAAAAGTACTGTATAATAGAGACATGGGCACCAGTTCAGCATTTTTTTTTACCTACTCCTCTTTTTGTCCTACAAATACTGAGGTAAAAAAAAACCCTCACCAAATACTCAACATGTGCACATGTCCTTACTAGGGATGATTGAATATCACAAATATTCGGCAATATTCGGATTCGTGAATATTCGACGAATAGGTCGCTGCTATGCGAATATTCGATGCGCAATGTAAGTCTATGGGAAGCCCGAATAGCTGATATTCGGCAACTATTCAGGTTTCCCATAGACTTACACTGCACATCAAATATTCGCAAATAGTCGAATAGCAGCGACCTATTCGTCGAATATGGGCGTAGCCGAATATTTGAGGTATTCGATCATCCCTAGTCCTTACCTTTTTTTTTAGAGGCCTGTTCAATTAGACCACAGCCACACATTCAGTATTTCATGCGTTTCTTACCTCAGTATTTGTAGCCAAAACCAGGAGTGGGACAATCAGTGGAAAAGTGTAATAGAAACCCGTGAACTACTTATGCATTTTTTACCCACTTCTGATTTTGGTAAAAAAAAACTCTCACCAAATACTTTATGTGTGCACATGGTCTTCATCTCCTTTACTCAACTTTTGACTTTTTGAAATGTGTTAAAAAAAAAACAAAACATGAATTGCCAAACCTTTTGGCATCATTTTATTTTGAAGCATTGAAAAACTGACATCTTTTTATGTTTTTTCAAGCATGAAAAATTCAAAAGCTTTTTGGGGAAAAAAAAAACATTGTATATCAAAAGAATGCTGTACTTTGATAAAAAAAAAAAAAGAAAAAAGGAATCTTACAGAAACCCAACTGAACTATTCACTATTGTGAGACTGACGAGTCACTTTGGAGTCCGTCTGGTCTCCGTCTCGGCAGAGTTCAATGTTTTCACACATTGAAAAAACTTCATCTGCCACCTTTTTGTGCATGTCTCAAAACCATGTGGACTCCGAGTTGACTGTCTGCCTCATAATAGAGAATATTTCTGTGGGGGGTTTCATTGTAGTATTTTTATGGCATTCTGATGGAAACCCCGATACTGTGCTCAACAGTGAGCAATGTACCAAGGCTTCATCACCTGGGGTTCAGTTGAGGAGGTCTATATTAGCCTGCAAGATTGGATGTAATCTAGTTTCTACTTCAGACAACAGTGAAGTCGCACCCCTCTTCACCAAGTTTTCCATTTCCCATGCACTAGAAGAGGAGTTAAAGAGCTTGTCCAGTTATTTTACATTGATGGCCCATCCTTAGCATAGGACATCAATGTCTGATTGGTCAGGGCTCGACACACCCCACACCTCCATGGGTCAGCTGTTTTGGGTGCCAGCAACAGCAGATGGACAGAAATGCTCAGTTCTGGTGCTGCCCCATCAACTGATAGTGGCTGAGTACTGCACATCCACCTTCCATTCAAATCAGTAGGAGGCGGATGTGCACTACCCGGTTGCGGCCAATATCAAAAGACTTAGCATTTCCGGCCACCTGCTGCCTCCGCCAGCTCCAACAACAGCAGATCACCGGGGGTACAGGGTGTCAGACCCCGGACGATCAGAGATTGATGACCTATCCTAAGGATAGGCCATCAATGTTACAGTGAATAACATATTTAAAGGGAATCTGACACCATGAAAAAGTAGTCCAGTCTGCAGACATCATGTTATAGAGCAGGACTAAAAATCCCATAAAGAGCAGAGGTTTAAATGATGGAAACATCTTTTCTCACAAAACTATATCTCAATTTGCTCAGCTCCCCATCCTCTATAAAATGTCTCCAGACTGGACTGCATTTTCATATTAATAGGTTGCCTCTAAGAGGAAAGTAAATTGATGCTTCTTATGACACAAAGAGCTCATTTTGTTTCATTACATCCTTGTTTAGATTGTAATTTTGGTCCAAGACGAAGAGGAAAATATAATGGAAAATAATCCTAGAATTTGTTTTTATAACATAAGTAATCTTTCCAACGTGATGTAAAATTTTCTTTTCAGTTATATTTTAACAATTGCATGTTACCTGCTGCAACTTAAGCAAAATATCCATTATTTCTACCACTTTGGGTACTACTGCTTATTAATTCATTAATAACGCAGCTAAGAGCTGTAACTTTTTTAAATATTTCTGGTGACATGAAATGAGATTTTGTTCTTTTACAGGTTGAGTTTTACTTTTAAATGTCACAATTTGACCATGTCGTGGCTTCACAGCAGCACTATCATAGCATGACAGACAAGGTGGCCTTTGGCAGGTCTTCACCATCGCATCAATTCATCGACACCCTACAATTAAATGAACATTAATTATGGAAATTCATTATTTTTACAATTGAACCTACACATATTATCATCCTATACAGTGTGCATTATTAAGCAAGTTTGTGTTTTAGGAGCTGAAACGTCTCATTGCCAATTGGATGAAAGCAGCACTTTCTTCGCCAAATCTCCACTCATCAGAGCAGCCTTTAGATTTTGAAAGATAACTGCTGAAGTCATGTCCGGCCAAAAGAGAATTAGTCAAGTCGGCTGCTAATGTACAGAACCAAAACCTGTCTCACGAGAGCATATAAATCGGATGAGTGCAATGCGAGCAAAAAATTGCATTGCACTTGGACCAATGATATTCAATGAGGCACAGCAGATCTGCAATATTTTTCTCACCTGTATTCGGGATGAGAAAAAACATGTTGCGAGTAAAGCAGACAAGACACGCCAATGTAAGTCTATAGGTGCAAGAAAAAAATGGATGGTGTCAAAGAAAATGGAATCTATGACAGTCAACATCACACACTGTGTATATGGACATTTTTAAACAGTTTGTGAGTAAACCGGATAAACAAGAGTTAATGGAACAAGAGTTGCAGCACATTGGACTAACACATTGGAACACACATCGACAAGTAACTTGGTAGATATTGAGTCCTTCTTCTTGGCAAAATGGTAACTTCAAAGGGGCTTTGGACATCATGGTCACCGGATCCGATACCACCAGACTTCTTTATATGGGGTGTGCTAAAAGGAAAAGTCTATCGAAACAAGGCTTGCACTCTGTAAGATTTGAACGAAAACATCTAATTTGAAATTGCTGCTATTACCTCCAATATTCTTGCTGATATATTCAGGAACATGGAGAGTTGTATCGAAATGTATGTGGCAGAAAATGGAGATCAGTTCGAGCAACGCATGTTATGTAATCAATTACATATAAGTCAAGGTACATACTCATATGAGTAAACATCTCTGTAGGATAAAAAAATATTTCCAGCACATAAGGAGTACAAACTTCATTTTATTGAAAAATAGTAATATAAAAACACACACGGATGGATGGTGAAAAAACAGAAAACTGGCCCCAGAGACACCCTTTTACGCGTTTCGAGGCTAGCGCCTCTTAATCATAGGGTTATGAACCGGTGTCTCTGGGACCAGTTTGCTGTTTTTTCACCATCCATCCGTGTGTGTTTTTATATTACTACTTTTCAATATAAAGAAGTTTGTTCTTCCTATGTGCTGGAAATACGTTATTTTATCTTGGATTGCTCTGGACGGATACTGTGCACTTGGAGAAACAGGTGAGCTGGGTACCATTGATTTTTCCTAAATATCGCTGTATATACAGACAGACATATATATATTTGTACATACATTTAATGTGTGTGTGTATATATATATATATATATATATATATATATATATATATATATATACTAGATGGTGGCACGATTCTGACGCATTGGGTATTCTAGAATTTATTGTGTAGTTAATGTATGATTTTTGTTATATATATAGATGTTGTTGTGTGTAGTTACCAAGTGTTTGTGTAGGGAACTGTAAATGTTCTGGATATTGTCTGGGCGTGGGGATGTGTGAGAGCGGTGTTGTTTGTGTGTTGCGTTTTGTGTGTTGCGTTTGTGGAGCGTTGTGTGTTTGTGGTGCTTTGTGTGTTGCGTGGTTTGTGTGGATGTGTGTGTAGGGGGTGCGTGTTTTGGGGAGGTATGGTTTGTGCGATGTGTGTGTGTTGCGCGGTGTGTGTGTATATTTGTGTGTGCCGTGGTGTTTGTGTGTTGTGTGTGTGCGGCGTTGTCTGTGTATGTGGGTGTCTGTGTAGGGCGGTGTTTATGCTTCCCAGTGTGTGTGGTGCGTTGTGCGGTGCGTGTGTGGCGGTGTGTGTGTGTGTGTTTTGGGGGGAGGTGTGCACTCCCATCGTGCTCCATCCCCCATGCTGCGCACCCCCCATCGAGCTCCATCCCCATGCTGCGCACCCCTATCGTGCTCCATCCCCCATGCTGCACACCCCCATCGTGCTCCATCATCCATGCTGCGCACCCCCATCATGCTCCATCCCCCATGCTGTGCACCCCCCATCGTGCTCCATCCCCCATGCTGCGCACCCCCATCATGCTTCATCCCCCCATGCTGCGCACGCCCCATCGTGCTTCATACCCCCATGCTGCGCACCCCCCATCATGCTCCATCCCCCATGCTGCGCACCCTTCAGAGAGGAGTATAATAGGAGGACTATAATAGGAGTCCTGGGGAGAGAGGAGTATTATAGGAGGAGTAGTCCTGGGGGGAGGGAAGTATAATAGGAGGAGTAGTCCTGGGGGGAGAGGAGTATAATAGCAGGAGTAGTCCTGTGGGGTGAGGAGTATAATAAGAGGAGTAGTCCTGGGGGGAGAGGAGTATAATAGGAGGAGTAGTCCTGGGGGGAGAGGAGAATAATAGGAGGAGTAGTCCTGGGGGGAGAGGAGTATAATAGGAAGAGTAGTCCTGGGGGGAGAGGAGTATAATAAGAGGAGTAGTCCTGGGGGGAGAAGAGTATAATAGGAGGAGTAGTCCTGGGGGAGAGGTGTCTAATAGGTGGAGTAGACCCGGTGTATAGGTGCCCAATGTGTGCAGAGGGCGGGGCCGAGCGGCCAAAGGGTGCGGGGTTCGGGGCTGTGCGGCCAAAGGGTGTGGGGGGCGGGGCCAAGCAGCCAAAGCATGCGGGGGGCGGGGCCCAGTGGCCAATGTGTGCGGGGGCAGGGCCGGGCCGAGCGGCCAATGTGGGGGGCCGGGCCGGGCCAAGCGGCCAATGCGTGCTGTGGGCGGGGCCGAGCGGCCAATGCGTGCGGGGGACGGGGCCGGGCCAAGTGGCCAATGCGACGGTTGTCACTGTAATGATGTCATTTTGGAGCAAGACAGACAGACAGACAAAATAAGGCAATTATATATATGTGTGTGTGTGTGTGTGTGTGTGTGTGTGTGTGTGTGTGTGTGTGTTACAAAAGCTAATATACCCCTCACATTTTTTTAAATATTTTATTATATCTTTTCATGGTACAACATTAAAGATATGACACTTTGTTACAATGTAACAGCTTGTATAACAGTGTAAATTTGGTCTGCCCTCTAAATAACTCAACACACAGCCATTAATGTGTAAACTTCTAACAATAAAATTGAGTACACCCCTAAGAGAAATGGCAAATTGGGTCCAATTAGCCATTTTCCCTACCATGTGATTCAAGTGTTACAAGGTTTCAGGTGTGATTGTTGAGCACAAGTGTTAAATTTGGTGTTGTCGCTCACACACTCTCTCATACTGGTCACTGGAAGTGAACAAGATAAACTTATTTGGTTCACATGGGTCAAGTGTGTGTGGTGACAACAAGGCCAGGAGTACAAAGACAAGTGTGTCTTGCCTGCAGTCAAACATGGTGGTGTAAGTGTCATAATTAGGGGTTTCATGAGTGCTGCTTGCTCTGGGGATCTACAGTTCATTGAGGGAACCATGAATGCTAACATATACTGAAGCAGGGCATGATCTCTCTCCCTTTGGAAATTGGCCCACAGAGCAGTATTCCAACATGGTACCGACCCCAAACATATCTCTAAGATGACCACTGCCTTGCTAAAGAAACTGAGGGTAAAGGTGCTGTGCTGGTCAAGCATGTCTCCAGACCTAAACCCTACAGAGCATCTGTGGAGTGTACTAAAACAGAAGGTGGAGGAGTGCAAGGTCTCTAATATCCACCAGCGCTGTGATGTCATCATGGAGGAGGAAAGAGAATTCCAGTAGCTCCTGTGAAGCTCTATTGAACACCATATACAAGGGAGTTAAGGCAATGCTTGAAAATAATGGTGGACACACAAAATATTGATACTTTGGGCACTATTTGGCCATTGTCATTTAGGGGTGTACTCAGATTTGTTGTCAGCAGTTTAGACATTAATAACTGTGTGTTAAGTTATAGAGGGCACACCAAATTTACACTGTTATACAAGATATACACTGGTACAATGTAAAGATGTTAAAGTATGATTTCTTCAGTGTTGTCTCATGACAAGATATAACAAAATCTACACCAAAAGACTATGTCAATCTTAAAGATTGTTTGTCCAAGAGAGACATAGAACAGTATGACTAATAGTGAATAGGTGAACATTTTTTTTTATTGATAATAAATATCATTTAATAACACACAGTACTAGATAATGGAGAGATCTGATAAAGGATAAATTCAGAATATGTCTAACAAAATATGATAGACTGTCCAGAAGCAAGAGAATAAAAAACAAAAATATACAAAATCCCCCCAAAAAATAATAATGAGATGAATGGTTCAAGCCACATATATACAGGTAGCTGTATTATCTAAAAGTACAGTGTGCTGATCTTCTTATATAAACCCGAATTATAACTGACATAATAAAAAAGAGTATCAAAAAGCTGATAACTAAATATTGAAAAAGACTGTAGGCATTATATTAATAAATATAAATGTGTAATGATACAAAACGGTTAAGAAATGTTTTATTTATGTTAAAACAGTCTAACAGGAGCCGGTATATAAATCTGTTGTTATATAGGTCAACATGTCGTTTAAATATTTCCATATTGTACATTAGATGGTAGGACACTATTCAGAAAAAAAAAAAGCATCTTGACGCGTATTTCACCTCATTGAGCGTCGTCAAATCTGTGGGGTGTACTGACTTTGTTGATATACTGTGTGTGTAATTATCTATATATATATATATATATATATATATATATATATATATATATATATACATACACAGTACAGACCAAACGTTTGGACACACCTTCTCATTCAAAGAGTTTTCTTTATTTTCATGACTCTGAAAATTGTAGATTCACATTGAGGGCATCAAAACTATGAATTAACACATGTGGAATGAAATACTTAACAAAAAAGTGTGAAACAACTAAAACTATGTCTTATATTCTAGGTTCTTCAAAGTAGCCACCTTTGGTTTTGATTACTGCTTTTCACATTCTTGGCATTCTCTTGATGAGCTTCAAGAGGTAGTCACCGGAAATGGTTTTCACTTCACAGGTATGCCCTGTCAGGTTTAATAAGTGGGATTTTTTGCCTTATAAATGAAGTTGGGACCATCAGTTGTGTTGTGCAGAAGTCTGGTGGATACACAGCTGATAGTCCTTATGAATAGACTGTTAGAATTTGTATTATGGCAAAAAAAAAAGCAGCTAAGTAAAGAAAAATGAGTGGCCATCATTACTTTAGGAAATGAAGGTCAGTCAGTCCGAAAAATTGGGAAAACTTTGAAAGTGTCCCCAAGTGCAGTGGCAAAAACCATGAAACGCTACAAAGAAACTGGCTCACATGAAGACCGCCCCAGGAAAGGAAGACCAAGAGTCACCTCTGCTGCGGAGGATAAGTTTATCCGAGTCACCAGCCTCAGAAATCACAGGTTAACAGCAGCTCAGATTTCTCAGACAGAGACAGAGTTCTAGCAGCAGACACATCTCTAGAACAACTGTTAAGAGGAGGCTTTGTGCAGCCTTCATGGTAAAATAGCTGCTAGGAAACCACTGCTAAGGACAGGCAACAAGCAGAAGAGACTTGTTTGGGCTAAAGAACACAAGGAATGGACATTAGAAGCAGTGGAAATCTGTGCTTTGGTCTGATGAGTCCAAATTTGAGATCTTTGGATCCAAACACCGTGTCTTTGTGCGACGCAGAAAAGGTAAACGGATGGACTCTACATGCCTGGTTCCCACTGTGAAGCATGGAGGAGGAGGTGTAATGGTGTGGGGGTGCATTGCTGGTGACACTGTTGGGAATTTATTCAAAATTGAAGGCATTCTGAACCAGCATGACTACCACAGCATCTTGCAGCGGCATGCTATTCCATCCGGTTTGCGTTTAGTTGGACCATCATTTATTTTTCAACAGGAAAATGACCCCAAACACACCTCCAGGCTGTGTAAGGGCTATTTGACTAAGAAGGAGAGTGATGGGGTGGTACTCCAAATGACCTGGCCTCCACAGTCACCAGACCTGAACCCGATCGAGAAGGTTTGGGGTGAGCTGGACCGCAGAATGAAGGCAAAATGGCCAACAAGTGCTAAGCATCTCTGGGAACTCCTTCAAGACTGTTGGAAGACCATTTCCGGTGATTACCTCTTGAAGCACATCCAGAGAATGCCAAGAGTGTGCAAAGCAGTAATCAAAGTAAAAGGTGGCTACTTTGAAGAACCTAGAATATAAGACATATTTTCAGTTGTTTCACACTTGTTTGTTAAGTATTTCATTCCACATATGTTAACTCATAGTTTTGATGCCTTCAATGTGAATCTACAATTTTCAGAGTCTTGAAAATAAAGAAAACTCTTTGAATGAGAAGGTGTGTCCAAACGTTTGGTCTGTAATACATATATGTACAGTGCCTACAAGTAGTATTCAACCCCCTGCAGATTTAGCAGGTTTGATAAGATGCAAATAAGTTAGAGCCTGCAAACTTCAAACAAGAGCAGGATTTATTAACAGATGCATAAATCTTACAAACCAACAAGTTATGTTGCTCAGTTAAATTATAATAAATTTTCAACATAAAAGTGTGGGTCAATTATTATTCAACCCCTAGGTTTAATATTTTGTGGAATAACCCTTGTTTGCAATTACAGCTAATAATCGTCTTTTATAAGACCTGATCAGGCCGGCACAGGTCTCTGGAGTTATCTTGGCCCACTCCTCCATGCAGATCTTCTCCAAGTTATCTAGGTTCTTTGGGTGTCTCATGTGGACTTTAATCTTGAGCTCCTTCCACAAGTTTTCAATTGGGTTAAGGTCAGGAGACTGACTAGGCCACTGCAACACCTTGATTTTTTCCCTCTTGACCCAGGCCTTGGTTTTCTTGGCTGTGTGCTTTTGGTCGTTGTCTTGTTGGAAGATGAAATGACGACCCATCTTAAGATCCTTGATGGAGGAGCGGAGGTTCTTGGCCACAATTTCCAGGTAGGCCGTGCTATCCATCTTCCCATGGATGCGGACCAGATGCCCAGGCCCTTTGGCTGAGAAACAGCCCCACAGCATGATGCTGCCACCACCATGCTTGACTGTAGGGATGGTATTCTTGGGGTCGTATGCAGTGCCATCCAGTCTCCAAACGTCACGTGTGTGGTTGGCACCAAAGATCTCGATCTTGGTCTCATCAGACCAGAGAACCTTGAACCAGTCTGTCTCAGAGTCCTCCAAGTGATCATGAGCAAACTGTAGACGAGCCTTGACATGACGCTTTGAAAGTAAAGGTACCTTACGGGCTCGTCTGCAACGGAGACCATTGCGGTGGAGTACGTTACTTATGGTATTGACTGAAACCAATGTCCCCACTGCCATGAGATCTTCCCGGAGCTCCTTCCTTGTTGTCCTTGGGTTAGCCTTGACTCTTCGGACAAGCCTGGCCTCGGCACGGGTGGAAACCTTCAAAGGGTGTCCAGGCCGTGGAAGGCTAACAGTAGTTCCATAAGCCTTCCACTTCCGGATGATGCTCCCAACAGTGGAGACAGGTAGGTCCAACTCCTTGGAAAGGGTTTTGTACCCCTTGCCAGCCTTGTGACCCTCCACGATCTTGTCTCTGATGGCCTTGGAATGCTCCTTTGTCTTTCACATGTTGACCAAGTATGAGTGCTGTTCACAAGTAGGGGGAGGGTCTTAATTAGTCAGAAAAGGCTGGAAAAAGAGATAATTAATCCAAACATGTGAAGCTCATTGTTCTTTGTGCCTGAAATACTTCTTAATACTTTAGGGGAACCAAACAGAATTCTGGTGGTTTGAGGGGTTGAATAATAAATGACCCTCTGAATAAACTTTTCACAATTTAAAAAAAAAAAAAAAAAAGAAATAACATTCTTTTTTGCTGCAGTGCATTTCACACTTCCAGGCTGATCTACAGTCCAAATGTCACAATGCCAAGTTAATTCCGAATGTGTAAACCTGCTAAATCTGCAGGGGGTTGAATACTACTTGTAGGCACTGTATACCTACATACACACCACTACAGATGAAAGAAGCAGTGGCGTGATTATCGACGTGCCTTCTTAGAACATTATGCCTTCTGCGCCTGCTCCTAAATATCTGTGAGTCACACGGCGGAAGCAGGGCTTAACACAAGCAGATGAGCAATGTGTGGGTAGCAGTTTGAGGCTATGTGCCCACGCTAGAATGTCCATGCGGATTTTTTTGCCTGAAAATCCGCAACTTTCGCGGCAAATCCGCACCCGCGGATTTGCCGCGGATTTACCGCGGATTTACCGCGGATTTGCCGCGGATTTTGATGCGGATTTCGTTTTTTTTTTTTTCCCCCATTCAAAACAGAAAATCCGCACCAAAACTGCACCAAACAATTGACATGCTGCAGTTATTATTATTATTATTATTATTTATTATTATAGCGCCATTTATTCCATGGCGCTTTACAAGTGAAAGAGGGTATACGTACAACAATCATTAACAGTACAAGACAGACTGGTATAGGAGGAGAGAGGACCCTGCCCGCGAGGGCTCACAGTCTACAGGGAATGGGTGATGGTACAATAGGTAAGGACAGAGCTGGTTGCGCAGTGGTCTACTGGGCTGAAGGCTATTGTAGGTTGTAGGCTTGTTGGAAGAGGTGGGTCTTGAGGTTCCTCTTGAAGCTTTCCACGGTCGTGGAGAGTCTGATGTGTGCAGTTTGTTCCGCATCAAAATCCGCGGCAAAATCCGCAGCGGAAAAATCCGCAGCATGGGCACAGCATTTCCAAAATGCCATTGAAATGGCTGGGGAGTAGCTGTGCTGCAGATTTTCGGCAAATCCGCGCTAAATCCGCGTCAAAATCCACGTCAAATCCGCGATAAATCCTGTAGCGTGGGCACATAGCCTAAAGCTTCCTATTTTATTGTGTTTATTTTGAGTACTAAGAAGATACTTAATGATTTAGGATTCAAAGAAAGGGCGGTGTACAAAGGCCAGTAGCCCGATTTGAAAGGAACAGTCATTTACGCTAGAGCTTTTTAAAATATCTTTATATCCAAACTGCTTTGAAGGCTAGTACTCTATGAAAAACGCTAATGAAGTGACCAAGCACAGAGAAGAAAGTAGATGTACAATATAGAAAGAAGAAAGCAATTTGGTAAAGATTACATTAGTTTATTGGAACATCTATCACCTCTACAGTATTTCCTCACTCTTTATTCACACAAGTAGCTAACAACCAAGAGGCCCATATCATAATTTTCTCATACAAGAAATAGGAAGAATACTTTCACAATAAGCAGTGAATTAAGAATTTTGGAAGTGATAGGCTGTGATGACAACACCTAGTGAAAGCAATAATCCTCATTTTTATTTCTTATATGGGTTCTTCTACTGTTTGCCCTCGAGGTAAAACATTAGCTTTGAGTTGCACAAACATTTTTTTAAAAGCATTAAAAGTAATTATGTTAAGGAGACAACTTAGGGAAGAAATTGGGTTTAAAGGAATCTGTCATCTTAGAAACAGAATTAATCTGCAGGTAAATTGCAGTACAATGCAGCTCGACCTCTTTTAATTGTGCAGCTACCTGGAGAACATGAGCTTATTTCCTCCCTGGAGCCTCCTGCTCAATCATGGCAGTTTGCATGCAGCAGCTACAGTCATTGCTCACTATACTATGAGCAGAGGCTGTAAGAACACCCCGACACTTGGATTGACAGCTGCCTCTGCAGCGCATCTCTGCAGAGCCAGCTGTCAATCAAACTGCTGGGGCGTGCTTACAGTCCTTACTCATAATATAGTATAGCAAGTATAACGCCATAGTCACACATTCAGTAATGCGGCTGGGAAACACTGCAATGCTATTTACCTGCAGATTAACTGCAGATAATAAGTGTTTTCCAAGGTGATAGCTTCGCTAAAAAAACGACTTTTGAACTTAATGTAAGAGTCTAAGGCCTTATTTACACTTTGATATTTTTAATCCATTATTGTAAACCAAAATCAAATCAAATGCTGGAATGGATCCTAATCAAAGAATATGTGTACATGAATCAGATATTCAGTAGAAGTAAAAGTTCAGTAAATCTGCAGCATCTCCACAGCAAATCCATAGCAGTTTTGTTGCCATCTTCTGCTTCAAAAATCCCATAGCAGACATTTCCCATGGGCTCATACCCTCATAATTTCTCTCTTTCCTAAAATGAGGAGATCCAATATTATATAGCTTTATAAATTCTTTAATCTAAAACTTTAGCCTAGTGGAATGAAATGAAAAACTCGGTGCCTTCGTGGTCATCAATCCTATTACATGAATGTGAGCACTAAGTAGGTTTAGCCAATTACACTCTTTACATCTCAAATTCAGCTAAAGGTCTGGAAACGTCCAAGCCTTGACCTAATTATCAGTCAGAAACCCTTTAGCACTTGATCATGGAAGATGTATCTTACTGTTCTTAAATTTGACCTATTTAATCCATTTTTAGCCTAGTGCATTGTGCGGCTCTCTTCGGTACAGTAAGCACTACTTTAGTAGAATATTCATATACTACCTGCATCAGCACAGTACGCCTGCTTGTCTTTCTTGCCAGATCTCTTATGAGATATCAGGTGAAGCTGCTGAAATGGTGAAATATTAACTGATGCTATTGAGTCTCATAACTCGTAAATCACATTCGGAGGATAACCCATTAGATGCCAGCAAACTTCATGGTATAAAAGATCTATATACAACATATCTGATTAAACTCATACATTTCAAGCACTTTTCAAACATGTGTAGTTTCACTGTTTTATTAAATATTTCATTGGTCTATGCCTTGACACAAATGACACCAAAGGGCAAAGCTAAATAGATTAAAGTAGGAGCTGATGAAAAGAAAATGGGAAGTGAAAGCCAAGCGGCTGGCAGCACGTAATATACGCGGGTCTAGTGCAGCTCCTCTTGGATTTTAAAACTAAGTATCTCAGCTTGTTCTCCTGCTTCTTAAAGAGGACCTGTCACCAAAAGAAAAGAGGCCAGTTTTTGCTCTATGGCCCCCCTGATAATTATTCATGTTTTTGTTTGTTTTTAAGTCTACCAAACGGTTCCAGAGATATAAACTGTTAGTTTTTAGCGCAAAATTAAAAGTCCTTGCCAAGGGGAGCTAGCTCACAGGCTAAAAATGAAGAGGAACCTAAAGACATATCCTAACAAAATCCTATGTGCGATGATCACTTTGTCAAGGTCATAAAGTCTTGCACATTGGGTGCACTAAATACAAAGGTTCGTAACTCTAAAACGTATGGTGGACTTAGAAAAGGAAGAAAGAGAAAAAATGGAATTGTGAGGGGACCAACAAGAATAAAATAAGAACAAAAACTGGTCACTCGTCCTGTTTCATAGTATGAGATATAAAGGAATAGTTGTAAAGGTTTCCCTTGTCTCCAAACAATTTCTAAATCTTACAAAATTTCTCAAAAAAAGCAGCCAGGGGGCAGAAGGTGCTGTGTGGTAAATAAGGAAGAAGAATGGCCAATTGGTTCAAGATGGCTGGAAGATGTCCAGAATCATGAGATAAGGGAGTTATGTGATGAAGAGAATAAATAAAATGCACATTGGTCATCCAAATGGAACCAACAATGTATATAGAGGTATTGAGGGGGCACAAGCTCTCAATTATTATTTATATGAACTCTATATGAACTGACAAATCTCGATTTATTTTACATTGTGCCATAATCCACACAAATACATAATCCATAAATACTTGGCAGGGCTCAAGATTATAGTAGTATTGCATTCGAGTGGTTTTGAGGTTTTTTGTTAGCGTTATGGCCATAAGACGTAAGCCTACAACCCTCGTCACGGGAACCTCATGCTTGTAGGTCCCTACACTATATATAATATAAAAAAGCAAAAAAGAATATCATTACTTACAGCAAGATAGAATTGCAGCTGTATATTGCTCAGGCCAAAAGACTACTACTACTACTACTGCAGCAGGATACAGCTAAACCCCCACTAGGTGGAGGCAACACAGGTGCAGGTGGAGCCATTCACACTCACTTCCAAATATGGAGGACGTGATGGCTGGATGGCAAAACTGCACACCAGTGGCTTGCATAGAGCACCGTTCACACTAGCAGACGCACAGTCACAAACCCGCAGCCTATTAGGTGACGCCCATACTATTAGATCAGGCGGGCTGTATAGTAGTGTATATATAGTGTAGGGACCTACAAGCATGAGGTTCCCGTGACGAGGGTTGTAGGCTTACGTCTTATGGCCATAACGCTAACAAAAAACCTCAAAACCTTTTTTTTGTACAGGATACAGCCAGGCCCCTTTTTGTTAGGCCTTGCTATCAGAGTTTCTGTCCCTACGTAGCGCGCAGTGGGGGTACGGCTTGGCAGCCCGCCTGATCTAATAGTATGGGCGTCACCTAATAGGCTGCGGGTTTGTGACGGTGCGTCTGCTAGTGTGAACGGTGCTCTATGCAAGCCACTGGTGTGCAGTTTTGCCATCCAGCCATCACCTCCTCCATATTTGGACGTGAGTGTGAATGGCTCCACCTGCACCTGTGTTGCCTCCACCTAGTGGGGGTTTAGCTGTATCCTGCTGGAGTAGTAGTAGTAGTCTTTTGGCCTGAGCAAAATTTTACATAGAATAAAAAAGTGTGCATAATGATATCTACACACTTCACAGTTCTTAAAAGCCACCAATAGGACAAATCTGATGAGACTGGATAAATTAGCCATTGTACACCTTTCAAAATATTCAACTCAATATTGAAGATTTTGTGCAAAGCAGCAATCTAGTTTTATAACATGAGCATTCTATAGATATTTGTTTTATACTTCTGGATATGGGCAGAGGAACAATGAAAGATGTTCAGTTTCATTTTGCTTTACTTGTTCTTTGATCTTAAATTCATGACCAATGTGAAGCAGCGTATAAACTAACAATGGGATACTTTGATTTACTGCCTCGAAGCCATGGAGTGCTGTAACTGTAACTTCAGGTGTGCAGAGGATCACAGTGAATACTCCTACTGCACTACCATCAGCCACTGATTGTTGAGGCTTTTGTATAGAAAAGACCTGCAATGAAAAGAGATCTAGCATTCATTCCAGCTGAGAAGTGTTCATTGTCGGCATCATCTTGAAGTGGAACATCTTGTGTAGCAGCTGAGAGCATTCCTCCCAGGCCATAGTTGGCAAGTCTAGAACCACCGGATCCACATAGCTCACCAGTGTGAGTTCTACCATTGCCAAACACTGCCGGAGAAGTCAGTCTTTTCTGATTCAAACCTGAGGAGAAAAGTTGAAGAATATGAAAGCATTTAATATACTACTACACAGATGGCTGGTGCTTCAGAGGAAGCACAAGAAGAAGACAAACTAATGACTATGGCCAATGATTTGTCAAATGAGTTGTAACGTTATGAATGTAACAGGGTTTGGGTTACTGAATTTTTTAACCCAAGTTAATGTCAAATATTTTTACTTCTAAAAGGTCAAACATACAAAACACTCATTTTTTTCTTCCATTTATAAGAGTGGTCCAAGTACAGTGCAGTGAAGGCTGGATGTAACTAGGCCTTTGATGCCTAATAGGTCTGGTTCACTCCATCAACTAATGTCTGGCCGACTGCTCCTGCATAGTGAGCAGAGAACAAATCCAGAAAAAAGGGGTTTTTTTTTCAGCTCACCTATTCAGTGTCCATATTACTGGCTGAGAGTCCACTTAATACTGGGCAGTGCAGGGAAACAAGACACCGAGCAGTCCAAGATACTAGTAAGTGGAAGGAGATCCAGCACGCGTCCAGATAAAATCAATTTTCTTTATTTCAAAATTCCTTAAAGGGAACCTGTCAGCAGAAATTTCGCCCAAAACCTAAAAGATTCCCCCTCTGCAGCTCCTGGGCTGCATTCCAGAAAGGTCCCTGTTATTATTGTGCCCCATGTGAGACCAAAATAAAGAGTTTATAAAGTGGTACCTTTTTGTATTCAGATACTGTAAATGTGACACGGGGGCGGGCTCTCTGGCGTCCATTATTCTGCCCCCTGGTCCTGTACGCCGCCCCCATCGCTCCTTTCCATAGCTGATGCACCGCCCACTGCTCCAGCCATCCCCGCGCATGCCCAGTGCCAGTCTCACCAGCGGTCACACTGTGCTCAGGGTAGGTGCTAGACTGTATGGGCTGCTTCCAGGGATAACGTCCCTTTTGTCACGTGATAGTATTTTGAACACGTCCCTATCACGTGACAAAAGGGACGTCATCCCTGGAAGCAGCCCATACAGTCTAGCATCTACCCTGAGCACAGTGTGACCGCTGGTGAGGTTTGCGCTCACGAGATTATGGGCGGGTACTTGCTGATAACAATCACAGCCCCGCCCATAATCACTTTCCTGCGCACACGTCACCAGCGGTCACACTGCTCAGTCCCGTGAGACTGGCACTATGCATGCACGGGGATGGCTGGAGCAGTGGGCGGTGCATCAGCTATGGAAAGGAGCGATGGGGGAAGGCATACAGGACCAGGGGGCAGAATAACGGACGCCAGAGAGCCCGCCCCCGTGTCACATTTACAGTATCTAAATACAAAAAGGTACCACTTTATAAACTCTTTATTTTGGTCTCACATGGGGCATAATAACAGGGACCTTTCTAGAATGCAGCCCAGGAGCTGCAGAGGGGGAATCTTTTAGGTTTTGGGTGAAATTTCTGCTGACAGGTTCCCTTTAACAAAACATGGCCCAAAATAAAACAAGGTACTGGCACCAATTTCAGACCATGAGGTCCTTACTCATAGCATCAACTATGCTATGAGTAAGGAGCTCATGGTCTGAAACGCGTAAGCAGTGTTGATTGGTGCCAGTACCTTGTTTTATTTTGGGCCATGTTTTTTAAGAAATTTTGAAACAAAGAAAATTGATTTTATCTGGATGAGTGCTGGATCGCCTTCCACTTACCTAGCAGAGAACTGTATATTCTCTTTCAAAGGCCAAATTAATGGATGAAATCAATCAGATTTTTTTATTACTGTGCATACCTGCTAATTTTACTGTAATATAGAGAACACATTGATTAAATGGATCCTGCAGTTTGATCTGTGGCAGCATGGCATAGAGAAAAAGAAACTGACCACAATGATATATGGGTTTAGGGGAATAGATTCAATGTAACTTGTATTTTATTTATTGGAATCCCTCATGTTTGTATGCATGAGTCCTGTGGGTAGTCCTGCTCAGTGATTGATAGTTATGTCTACAGGCATACAGTGAAGACTATTACTGAATGAAGACCACCCATAGGGCTAATATGTACACAAACATCAGGGATTTCATTGAATAAAATGCAAGTTTTACTGAAACGTTTCCACAAAAATATATATCAACCTGATCAGCTCCTCCTTCTGTAGTACATCCTGCCGACAAATAAGATACCATCTTCAACGTGACAGGGTCCTTTTAAACACTTTAATAGAAATCTGTTTTTCATATATATATTTTTACATATTAATTGGAAAAAAACTGTATTAGAGAAAAATAATTAGAGGCCATGAAACAATATATAAACCTTGCCTTTCTCCTCCTTTGTCACTTAAATTCAACTATAAGAATGACTTAAGTGACCCCTCCGCACATTTGCAGCCAGGAGACTTCCATTAGCTTTCATTTCACTGATCTATGGTTCCATTTCTTGTGGTGAGAAGCTCTAATCTAATGAATTGCACAGGCCAGACGGTGGAAGTGGCACAGACTGATATGAGATGGCCTTACTGCCTCCATTGGATGGAAAATGACTCAATGTCCAAACCGTATTATTGATGAGAACATAGTGCTTAGCTCTAAAATCATTTTCAGCCATTTTAAGTGTATTCCCTGACCTCTTTAATGCCATCTATGCATTAACAGTAAACAAATTTAGAGTATTATGTTCACCTATGCCATTGAGATGATTGGACTAAGCCTCTTCCTATGAGGCTGGTTTTGTCAGATCTCTTTAAAGTGTCGTTGCATTACCTTGTGCCTTTATAGTCATTAACTAAGCTACAGTAATAAATGATCAAACTCATTTTAATATCAAAATTAAATGGCAGAACAAACTCTCATATTTATTTTGGATTACTTAGGTTTGGGGAAAACCCCTTTAAGAAGTGAATATGAAAGAAATTCTGAGATAGCAGTTTGTGGGTTTACTTTTCCTTCAGTAGAACAGTGCTTACAACATGGGAGAGTATTTCATATCTATGGCCTTGTGCAAACTATAATGAGGCCACACTATATAATGACAATTCTGACTGTGTATGACATACCATATTTTCCTTAGAAGCACTATTTCTAAAGATAAGATCTTGCTAAAATTTAAGTGCGTCTTATACTCTACAAGCAGTAAGGTCCGCAGTGCCAAACGTCACTGACTGCTTCCTCATAGGAGCACAACGCTCTACCGTATCGCTGAGATAAACAGCTGCACAGATCTCTCTCCATCTGTGGAATTAACATTGAGCAGGAGAGACTGAGCTGAGCAGGAGAGACTGAGCTGAGCAGAAGAGACTGAGCTGAGCAGGAGAGACTGAGCTGAGCAGGAGAGACTGAGATGATCAGGAGAGCCTGAGCTGAGCAGGAGAGACTGAGCTGAGCAGGAGAGACTGAGCTGAGCAGGAGAGACTGAGATGATCAGGAGAGACTGAGCTGAGCAGGAGAGACTGAGCTGAGCAGGAGAGACTGAGCTGAGCAGGAGAGACTGAGCTGAGCAGGAGAGACTGAGCTGAGCAGGTGAGACTGTGCTTAGCAGGAGAGACTGAGCTGAGCAGGAGAGACTGAGCTGAGCAGGGGACGCTGAGCTGAGCAGGAGACATTGCACACGTTAGCCACCAAGCATATAGCTGGTTCCAAATAAAATGTACTTGTGCTTTTTATGATCAATCAATGTAAACTGTATTGGGACCTTGTTCTGTCACTGTTGGGGACAGTAGGTAATATATTATGCCCTTTATTTTTTTGGTACAACCCTCCTAATGTACTTCTACCACTTTAGAGTAATTCATTACCCCCCTATGTTACTCTAGAGCCTCAAGTAAGGAGCACAACCAAAGAGAACCAACATTGCACCCACATCTTTACATCACCAGGGTAGTTTCAATATTAAGATTTTTTTCCAACTTTCTCTTGTCCAAACCAGGATGAGTCTTATAGTCCCAAAAATACGGTAATAATTGTCTGACCAGGCAGACTTTAACGTTTGATCTAATTTTTCTGTGCCTTGCAGTCTTTGTTATGTAATATTTCTTCACTGTCTCTAAATACCCAGTAAAAGGATGACTTTACTGTGACATATCTCCATACTTAGATGAGAGCCTGTTATTTTCCTGACATGACTTTTCGTAAAATACACCTCCAATAGCTCCATGTTGTGCTGTTCCTCTTTGACACTTTCTAGAAATCTATGAATAAATTGACGTCTAGGCCTTACCAATTGGGGATGTGTGCTTACACAGTTATTGTCCAGCCAACCATCAAGCTGTGGACTTACAAACAGAATGTTAACACTCACTTCCCAATTTATACGTTTCTTAAGAGGAATAAGAGAGGAGCAGCACAACATAGAGTTCTAAGAAAAGAGGTTTCTGAATTCTTATTGCCTAGATAAAACCAAAATGGATTTCATCAGACATGCAGAGCTGACAGATGCTCTTTTACCACAATAATTTGAGGTGGACACAATAAGTGTCTGATCACTACTTGGACAACCCCTTCTTATATGATGTAATAACTTTAGTAAAGTAAAAAAGCTTCACTCTCCTCTTGCATCGGCACCATTTCAGCGATGTTGGCGCCGAGTCTCCCAGCGCTCATGTGACATTGTTATCTCACGTGAGCATTGTAGCAAATCAACAGCCGATAATTGGCTGATGTGCTCACACCTCCCCAGGCCGTCCGAGTTTTGTCTAAGGAAAGTGGGAGCAAAGCAGATCATTAGTGGTCTCTGGTCCAAATGATCAATCTTCAGGAGTGCACTGCTTCTTGGCAAATGGGTAGCCAGGAGGCAGAGGAGCAGTACACTCCTGAAAGGGGAGCATTAAAGCAACCCTTTAAATGATGTTAAGACAAACAAAATATCTTTACCAGCAAGTGTAATGACTAAAGGCCCATATTCCTTAAAGTTAGACAAATTTGCCATTTTAGGCAGCTTCCCAACTATCCCCAATGTCATCTTCAAGCTCAAATACTGGTTCCTTTTATTCTCCAGGAGATAACATTCAAATAAGACACTGCCAGATGAGTCTTGGAGCACCTTACTCTTCTCTACCCATAGGAAACACACAAATCCTCAGCTGAATAAGCATGTGAATTTGGTAATGGGGAGAGGTAGCTACTAGTCAACATTTATACAAGCTGTACGTGTCACGGACATCTCTCTGCATTATGAGATTAGTGGCAGGTTTATGGCTAGAGTCTCTCATTGCTATGTAAGATGCCTTTTATTAAATAGAACAACTCCGAACTAGTCTCCCCAATCAGGAAACACACCAGTGGTTCATGTTAAAAAATTTATATTTTATTACATTCAATTAAAAGAACATTAAAAAAACAGAGATATCCTGTAAGGAACCGATTTAGACGCCCCCGGAAGGAGCTAGGGCGAAACGGCGTTGGGGTGGAGGGACCGTTCACTCAGACCCTGGATTAGTATTGTACTTTCAGGTATTTCACTGTTTATTGTTACCTTGGTTGCTGATCATTGTATAGCATGTTTATAACGAGTCATTAACAATATATAACATCATTATGGCATAATTAGCATTGGTTTATATGGTGTCTGTATAGGTACTTACCAGCAGCACCTGTCCAAGCATTTTTGTCCAGAATAGCTATAGTAGGATATGTTACTTTGGGTAATTTAGCTTCCAGGCTAATTAATAGCAGTGACATCTGTGTATAAATCGGTTCCTTACAGGATATCTCTGTTTTTTAATGTTCTTTTAATTGAATGTAATAAAATATAAATTTTTTAACATGAACCACTGGTGTGTTTCCTGATTGGGGAGACTAGTTCGGAGTTGATCTAATCTGTATTTAGTAGTGGCATGAAGTATATCAGGTGGTTGTGGATTAGCCTTTTATTAAATGTAGTTTCCTTTCCTTTGGTGAGCAAGGGGTTAATGTCAGTTTCTTCTTACCAGCAACATTCTCGTTACCTCTCCTTAGGTGCTTCCGGTTTGGGATTACTCCCATTCTCTATATATACCCTTTTCTCCCTGTAGATGGGGCCAGGAAATTCTGAATCCATTTGGAAGCTAGGTCTTTAGGTGGAAGGAGCTGGTAGAGCCTTTATTGCAAGTAGCTGTGTAGGTTGCAGTCCTGTTTCTGACTGCAGCCATAAGTTGGACCTTATCTTTTGTTGTTATCCTCTGCTTGTCTTTTCTTTCCCTGGTATTGTATAAGTGCAGCAGTGGGGCTAGCATTCCTCACCTGCCAGCTCACTAGCCACTGCTATTACAGGGTCTATCAGGGTCTCAGGTATCCAGTTCGGCGACAGGTGTGGAACCTGTATAGGGACTGGGTAGGAGTACAGGGTGCAGCTAAAGGTGAGTGCTGGAGGTGTCCCATTTTTCCCCTCACTAGAACTAGGGCCCACCATTGTTAGTGTCCCTGGTGTATCACTTGTTTTGTCGTGTCCCGCCGTACGCCAGGCTTCCCCAAGTAGTTACATGACAGTATGGGTACTTTTAGCCTGTTTGCCATAACCTATTGATCTGATAATTGGTCAAAATGAACCAAAGACTGCCAGGAAAACTGTGTACAATAACATCACATTTATTCTTTTAGTAAAAAAAAAAAATAATGTTGATATTTAGTGATCAAATTAAAGGCTTTTCCAACTCATCAAATAATGAAGCCCCGTTACTTAACTCTATAAATCCGCTGATGCTCCAGTGCTCCATGCCAGTCTCCTACAGTTATGACATCCCTGAAGGACTGGCTAGCAGCACTCAAGAAGAGACTGTCAGATTTATCTGGTAAGACTAGGGTCTGTCAATATTTTATGCATTTCCTTTAGTCAGGAAAACCCCTTTAATGATTACGATAGATCAACATATTGGTTGTATGCTAGTAAGTACTTAAAAGATCATAACATTTAAAAAAATACTATGGACAGATCTTCTAAAGACTCTACAGATCTAGTGACTGCAGGAAGCCATAAAGGTAAAAGGTATGATTCATATGTGCATTGGCTTTCAAGGTTACCAAGATGTTTCCCCAAGAGCATGAATCTTGGCGTGGGTGATTAGAGTTTGCTGAAAGACTTTCTTCCGTGATATATTTGGAATGCTAATTTAAAATTCCAATATAGTCGGCAACACCAGGATGAATTCAGCATTCGAAGTAATAGCCTGAGCGATCCACCATTCAGCTGTAGTCTGTTCTGCACCGTCCTATATTGGCACTACACATAATTGCTCAAAGTAGATGTACAAAAGCAAAAATGTGCTAGTGCCAAAGTAGGCCAGGCAGAGTGATCTTCTACTGGTGGCACCTAACGCAAAGTAATAAAAACAGAATACCTATGGAAATCGAGGAAGAAAAGACAATACCAATCACCTGTCAGGATCAGGAAAACACCAAATAAAAATTAAGATTGCTGCTTTTCATATAAATGACATAAGAATAAAAATTACTATAGAATATAATCAGTGCCCCCAACGATCACTCTTCTACATTAATATTGCTCTTCTCATCAGAGACTTTTTGGGCCCATTAGGCTCTAGGCCCTAGGTGCAACCCCTGAATCTTCTAGAATTTCACCCCGTTTTGTTTTTTAATTCTATTCATCTAGTTAATAGCGGTATCTTGTTTGGTACAGTGTCCAAAAATATGACTAACCTACCATCATGCCTCCTTCAGGAGGTACCAAGAATGGTAAATATATTAGTAATCTGGGGAAATAATGAATGCAATTAGTATAAACTACTAGGTATAAATGGCAGAAAAGAATAGTAAAAGCATGAGCAAAAAAAGAAGGTCAAATCAATTACATTTTTACTGGTGACTTTGTGTGTACTCACCAATTACCCATAGCAATAAATGGTTGAAAGGTAGTGATTAGTGAACAGCATTAATGATCTTGCTACAATTGCACTTATAAAAGGGTGGGATAGATTAGGCAACTAGTGAACGGCAGGCGTGGAAGTAGAAAAAATGGGCAAGCATAAGAATTGGTGCAACTTTGACAAAGATTACATTCTGGCGGATAGATGACTGAAGCAGAAGGAGTTTTTGCCAATAAGTAGTTATAGATAGAAAATCAAAAAGATCTTGTAAAGATATAAAACATAGCTTTAATTGAGTCCATTAAAAACAGTAGTACAAAATCATAAGTAAAGCATATGTAGATCTGATGTCCATCTACGCGTCTCGAGCAAAAAACATTGCTCTTAATTATGATTCATGGTCATGATTACGAGCAATGTTTTTTGCTCAAAATGCGTAGACGGACATCAGGTCTACAAATGCTTTAATTATGATTTTGTACTACTGTTGTTATTGGACTCAAATAAAACTATGTTTTACATCTTTACAAGTGGATGCCAGATGTTTTTATTTTTTCTACTAATCCTAAGTGATCACCCGGTTACCGGTCCTGGATTCCGGGCACCACACCCGTTCCATCTCGTCTGGTGAACTGTTTGAAATCTGTTTGGTTATTCATGTAGTTATAAGTACCTACAAATAGTGGTCCAATGCACAATGGTTGAACTGGTAAAATTACAGGCCAAGACTCACTGATGTATGTGGAGAGCAAATGGTTGCCTGGTCCAATACCAAAAAGGTGTTACTCCAGCACAAATTGTTGAAAAAGTTAAATGCCTGCTATGAAAGAAAGATGCCAGAAAATACCATTCACTTCAGTGTATAGTATTCTGTAGCCACAAGCGGATATGTGCCAATGGGGACTGTCTACTGCCAAATGTGCCTACAATGGGCATGTGGGCATCCCAACTATATTATGGGGCAGCAAATGAAAGTGGCCTGGTATGATACATTTCTTTTATGTCATGTGGAGATGGAACATGGGAGATACACCAGTATGCCCTATGGTAAGAAGGCCAGCCTGTGAAGGTAGTATGATGCTTGAGACAACGTTCTGCTGGGAACTCCAGGGTCTTGCCATTCACCTGAATTTTACATTTATATATACTATTTACAGAAGACCTGGTCATATTATGCTGGTGGTTTTAGTGTTATGGCTGATCAGTGTAAGTGATAATTTACCAGATAGGGATCAAGCCAATCATTTCCTAATGATCCAAAAGCTCCTGCAAGCTAGCAGGAGAAGGTTTGGTCCCTTGCCGTCAGACATAGACAAGAACCCTGGGGAGAAGACAGAAGCAGGTTATTACCTTCACTGTCTTCTCTTGTGACAGATAAATATTGCTGAATGAGCACTATGCAGTGAATGAAAGCATCAATAATGCTATGCTTTGGTAGGGCTTGGCAATCACATGATCACCATATGTCTGCTGGGAATAGCAAAGCTGCAGGGTTATGGCACAAAAAAAAATATTCTCACTGCAGAAAAAAAAATCAACATTTTTTTCCTGTAAAGAACATTTTGACATACAGTACATATAACACAAAAACATAAACCCAACACATAATAATCATGTATATGACTAATAACCTGGAGAATTAATTCAATAGTTTATTTGTTGTGAAATGCGGAATAAAAAAATGTATTAAAAAATAATTTGTTTTTCTATATTTGTATCACAAAACAATGTATAGAAATTACACAGTCATTTATATGTAAACCAAAACATTGTAAAAAAATTAAAATAATAATGCAACTTGGTCTCATATAGAACAAATTTTCATACAGCCACATCAGTTAAAAAAGAAATAAACAAATTAAAAACAAATTACAAACGGTGAAAAACAGCAGTACAATTTTTCTTTAATTAATTCATTAATTAAATTAATTAATGTATTATTTTACTTACTTGGCTGTATGAAAATGTATTTTATATCAAACAAATTGCATTACTTTTTTTTCCACAATGTTTTTGTTTACATATAAATTACTGCATAATTTATATAAAGCTATATACTTCTTCATACAAGTATAGAAAAAATTATATATAAGAATATAATATTGTTGGTTTATTAAATTCTCCAGATTATTACAGTCGTGCACATGCCTATTTTGTGTAAGGTTTATATGTGTATTATTTGTATTTAATAAAATAATAAAATGTGATTTTATATATAATATATATATGTATTTGTTTTTTATTTATTTATATATTCCTGGCAGGGATCTCTCTTCTCTTGTACTAGTCTGTGTCTAGTATAGCTCATGATCTCTGTGCTTAGAATGCCATGATGGAATAAATGGTGCTATAATAATAAAATGTGTGTGTGTGTGTGTGTGTGTGTGTGTGTGTGTGTGTGTGTGTGTGTGTGTGTGTGTGTGTGTGTATGTGTGTGTGTGTGTGTGTGTGTGTGTGTGTGTGTGTGTGTGTGTGTGTGTGTATATATATATATATATATATATATATATACACACACACACATGCACACACTATATATATATATATATATATATATATATATATATACACACATGCACACACTACATATATATATATATATATATATATATATATATATATATATATATATATATATATATACACATGCACACTATATATATATATATATGTATACACACACATGCACACACTATATGTATATATATATATATATATATATACTCCAAGAACATGGTCAAGCATGTGACTTTCCTGGCAGTTTAGTAGTTTAGTACAGACTTTTAAATGAATGGATAATTGGTTGTTCACAGCAGAAGTCTCGTAGCACATTCTCCATATAAATTGCTATAGGTGGTAATT